>NW_015664312.1:640893-644595 GCF_001515625.1 Sinocyclocheilus rhinocerous | reverse complement strand
GGTAACACTTTATTTTAAGGTGTCCTTGTTACACGTTACATGTACTTACTATTATAATAACAATTAATTATGCATAATTTCATGTAAGTAACCCTAAGCCAAACCCAAATCCTAACCCTAACCATATAGTAAGTACATGTAGTTAATTAATATTACTCAGTACTTATATTTATAATTACACTGTAACAAGGACACCTTAAAATAAAGTGTAACCTAATTTAGTATTAGGAACATATAGAGTGGTGATTGTGGATTTTTTTTTTTCTTTAATCCTTATATTATATTAGGGTGACATTGTGTCCAAACCAAAGTTTCAAGGATAAAGTACATCTGCCGGCACTGAAATCTAAATGTGGCATGAAGGAATGATATAACAGTTTCGGCAAATACGAAATGTGATGTGACAGAAACTGGGTTATTATCATTAACTAAAACCATGAAAAAAATTCTGATAAATGTTAACTGAAAACAAACAAAAAAAGGTGTAGCCAGATGCCAAGCATTTCTCATTTTGGTTAGTTGATGTGCTAAAATAACTAAAACTAATAAATACTATATAGACATATTTAAAAACAAAAACTAATAAAAATGACAAAAAACACTACACAATTACTAAAACATTAACTAAAATGAAAGTGAAAATATAAAAATAATTCTAAATGAACGCTGGACAGAAATACAAACCTTGCCACTGAAATTGTTAGAAGAAAATGTTGTTTGTTTGTTTGCTGCTTTATTGTATTGTGCTTTGCGTTAACAGAATTATAGAGAAGTATCATTTATTATGGGTCCCACTAATTATTTAGTATTTTTAATCATAATAAATTTGTTACATTTCAGTTGTGATTAATATTCATGAGCTACATCTTTGCCTTGTCATGTCATTACAACTAGCAGTCCCTCTAGTTCTTATGCGACTAATCCCACCATCACTTAGTTTTTAATAAAAAAAATAACACGTGACACTTTTTTTTTTTTGTTCTTCATCTCTGTGCCTGTTTATAAGTGTATTCTTCTTTTGGTGTGTTTGACAGCTGGATGTAAAGGAGGATACGAGCACTAATAAGGATTCAAAAGTGCAGTGTGATGAAGAAGAGCTGAAAAAGCATCAGTTGAACATTCGTGTGCGAGAGGTCTTCGCCAACCGCTTCACGCAGATGTTCTCTGACTATGAGGTGTTTGTCATTCAGCCCAGCCAAGACAAAGAGTCCTGGTTCAGCAACCGAGACCAGATGCAGAACTTTGACAAGGTGATGCTTCACTATCCATTTATGAACTTCCCTGCTAGAAAAACTTGTCATGTTGGTTTATTGCCAGTGCAAGGTGGCCAACCAGTTCTGACCAGTTTGATGACCTCCTATGTTACAACCAGCTCTGACCAACAAGTTCTATTGCTAAAGTTTTATGAATTCAATTGTTTAAAGGGGTCATATGATGCGATTTTCAATTTTTCCTTTCTCTTTGGAGTGATACAAGCTCTTGGTGCATAAAGAAGATCTGTAAAGTTGCAAAGACTAAAGTCTCAAATCCAAAGAGATATTCTTAATAAAAGAGTCAGCCACACCTACCTAAAACGGCTCGTTCTAACTGGGAATGTCTTCTAAATCTTCTATCTGGGAAGATTTGCATAACGCCGCCCAAATGTTCACGCAAAGAAAGAAGGCGTAACTTTTATTCTCGCTGTAGTATTGTTGCCGCCGCCGCCGCCATGCCGTGAAGGCGCTGTGTGCTTCGTTGTGAAAGCGAAACTACTTTGTTTGGCCTTCCAAAAGAGGACGATATCGCTTCGTCATGCCTGGAGCTGATCCGTGCTGGTCGCTGAGGAAATACTTCAACTTCGCGCTGTGGATCGCCGGATCGGCTTTCACCGTGGACGAAGCGGAGTCCAGCCCGGGGTCGTCACATGTGGTTGCCGCAGGCATCACAATATGGTAGGGGCGTAACATTTCCGTCACACGCTTGAGGTATTCGGCCAATCACAACGCACTGGATAGCTGGCCAATCAGAGCACACCTCGCTTTTTCAGACCGATGAGCTTTGTAAAAATCGACGCGTTTCAGAAAGGCGGGGCATAGAGGAGAAACAATAATGTACAGTATGTGGAAAATAATGTGTTTTTTTAACCTTAAACCGCATAAACACATTTCATTACACCAAATACACAAAATAATGTTCTTTTTAGCAGCATCATATGACCCCTTTAAACATTCTTTTAGATTATAAAAATGTACCCAGAAAAAATAATACAGAAAACACAGATTTTTGGAAAAAATTAAACTTCTTCTATAGGGTCGTAAGTTTGGAGTAATTAAGTAAGAAGTTTTGGGATTCTGAAACTCTTTGTACCCACAGCAGCTTCATGGTGTTTGCCATTTCTGAATTCTGTCCGCTGCAGGCCTCCTTCTTGTCGGATCAGCCCGAACCTTACCTGCCATTCCTCTCCCGCTTCCTGGAGACGCAGATGTTTGCCTCTTTCATCGACAGTAAGATCCTGTGCCACGATGATGAAGACAAAGAGCACACACTGAGAGTATTTGATTCCCGTGTTGACAAGATCCGCATGTTAAATGCCAGGACACCCACCCTGCGGACCTCCATGTACCAGAAGTGCACCAACATAGATGAAGCAGGTGAGACGGTTTAAAACTAGTGACTATTTTAGAAATTAAACCATTTGGGATACTTGCATGCAAGTGAGTGAACAAAAATTCAAATTCATGAATGAAATGTAACAAATTCAACATATATTTTACTGGTCTTTGAACTATTTTGCATTATTTCATCTAAAATGTTACGGGCATAGTTAAAAAAAGTGAAAATTGTCATGATTTACTCATCCTCAAGTTGTTCCAAACCTGTCTGAATTTTTTTCTTCCGTTCAACACAAAAGAAGATATTTTGAAGAATGTGGGTAAGAAAATGTGAAGGAAAAAAATACTATGAAAGTCAATTTGGTTACCAACATTCTTCAAAATATCTTCTTATATCTGTCAGCTTTAAATAAAATAAAAGGTTGTCTTTGATTTTTAAATTGTATATATTTAGAAAATCTATTATATAAAATGTAATGTTGTTATTATAATATTAGTGTTGTCCTCCCAAATTAATAACCAAGCTTTTTACCATTTCATATTTATACCAACTGATATCTCAACTTTGTTTACTCGCCAAAGCCAATTGGTTGCATTTTGCACTTGGCTACTGATAAATATGGACCCAGACGCCTCGCTTTTAAAATGTTACCGGGAAGTTGATCTGTGTTCCTCATGGCGCCTCATTAATAAGAAAATCTATACGTTTCAGCCTAGTAATACATAGACGGCTCACTCCATGCAACAGTCATGCTGAGTTCCTCTTCCTGCAATGCATTATGGATAGGATTTTTGAATCGTGTGCATTACGTTCAAATGTCTTCCATTAGCTCTGCTGATGAAATGGGGACAGTTCAAGCATAGAGAGCCAAATTGAAATGTTATTTATTATTAACATGAATAATGATTGATTAAAAGATGTCCATTTAAAGCAGTGTTTCTCAACCCTGGTCCTGGGCGCCCCCCAACCCTGCACATTTTGTGTGTCTCCCTAATCAAACACACCTGATTCAACTCATTAGCTCATTAGAAGAAACTCCAGGACCTGAAATGTGTGTGTCAGATAAGGGAGACATACAAAATGTGCAGTGTTGGGGGGCGCCCAGGACCA
>NW_015664312.1:638227-638666 GCF_001515625.1 Sinocyclocheilus rhinocerous | reverse complement strand
ATTATTATTATTATTATTATTATTATTAACCTTAACATTTTATTTTAAGATTTAACATTTGTAGATGGTCTAAAGCAGTGTTTCTCAACCCTGGTCCTGGGCGCCCCCTAACACTGCTCATTTTGTATGTCTCCCTTATCTGACACACACATTTCAGGTCCTGGAGTTTCTTCTAATGAGCTAATGAGTTGAATCAGGTGTGTTTGATTAGGGAGACACACAAAATGTGCAGGGTTGGGGGGCGCCCAGGACCAGGGTTGAGAAACACTGATTTAAAGGCTCTCATTTATCTTAATAGAACTCATTAGAAAGTTAGTTTATTGCATTTCATTTATTTTGAAGAATTATTTTTTTTTATTGGTGGTGTTTGTTAAGATCATAGACTGTATAAAAACATGGACGTAGTGTCCGTGACGTCACCCGTAGATTTCCGAAGAGC
>NW_015664312.1:633805-638148 GCF_001515625.1 Sinocyclocheilus rhinocerous | reverse complement strand
TGTTTGTTTTGGTGATTTAAAATATCAACATTGGCTACCAGAAATCACTTACTCTGCCTTTAACATGGGGAGTCTATGGGATTGACTCCCTTTTGCAGCCAGCCTCTAGCGGCCAGTTGATGAATTACAGTTTAAGTCACTTCCTTGTTGGCTTCACGAGAGAGAGCGGGAGGTTGCCGCTTGGCTAAGATGCAAACCCCTGAATCCAAGTATGATACTTTGCATACTTGGATTGCAGGGGTTTGCATCTTAGCAAACACTTAGCATTTTTAGCCATCAAGCTGTATTTTGCATTAGTATCTAAAAATGAATTTAATTTAATATTTATTATTTATTTATTTTTTAATGTTAAGACATTGTTCACAGCTCTCGCGGTAGGATCTCTAATGGCTGATAGATTTTGTGTTGTGTAAGACAAGATATATTTTGAGCGTGGCGTGTGGGTTCACAGCAGTCTTTCATTCTACCACATCACTAACTCACACTCCTCCCAGCATGTGGGTTTTGTGTCTCTGTGGTGGGTTCATCATTTCTTTGATGACACCATACGGGGTTTTTGTGATTCATCGATAATATGTGTGTGACGTGTTCCTCTCTTGCCACTTTAGAAAAGGCCATTGAGATGAGACTGTGTAAGATCGACCACACGGCTCTGCATCCCCACCTGCTGGACATGAAGATCGGTCAGGGCCGCTATGAGCCAGGCTTTTTCCCCCGCTTACAGTCCGATGTTCTCTCTACTGGACCCACCAGCAACAAGTGAGAATAAATCGCTTGGCTTTTTCTAGATGTATTGAGACATCAATTAATTAAAGCTGCTGTCTGTAACTTTTGGCGCTCTAGCGGTTAATAAACAGAACTGCGTGCGTCTTGTGGAGGAACATTGTAGCCGGAGCTACTTCTCTCTGTTTATGTCTATGACGAATGACGCAGGTACTGGGCTACTCCGCAGCGGTTCCTACGTGAACCGGTCTAAAATAGTCCGAATATAAACACTTATTATAGGTGTACCGTAGTGATTCAGGACAAGCCAAAAACACGATTTGGAAAATGGATTCATGGTGTGTTCGCTTATTGTATAAATTTTGAACACAAAAAAAGTTACGGACTGCAGCTTTAAGTAACTAGTGCACAAATGCTCTCAGGGCTGTTGATGCTGGCACGACGTGATTAAATTGGTCATGTTTTCTAGGATCAACATCATTTGTTGGTTTCCTAAAATATGACGTAAGTCTAGTAAGTCTGGATGGATTCAATCCTGTGACTCAGTGCTTCTGAACTTCCCTTTTCAGTGAATTGATTCAAACTATCAACAATTAGTTTGGCACTAAAAATGTTGCCCTGTGTATATGTATGCCAATATATGTAGTTTATTGGTATGTAGAGAGACTCTTACTTATTGCTTTAAATATTTTGAATCTGCCACAATGACTGATTTATTTAAATGATGGTAGCAACTCAAAATGGTTCATCAAAAGCTATTTCAGAGAAAAAAAAATACTGAGATATATATCAAATATCTCCAGAAGGCTTAAAAATATTTGATCATATTATATCATATTAAGGTTGTTTGAAGACCAGCAAGGATGCTGATCCAAGAAGTTGTCTTGCTTGGGTAAATCAAGCGTTGAGACTGGTTCTCGTCATCCAAATGCAAACTTTGGTGGCCAGTTTGTGATTTTAGTTTTAATCTAATGCTGTTGTTGTTGTGTGTTAGATGGGCGAAGCGCAGTGCACCAGCACAATGGCGGAGGAAGGACAGACAGAAACAACACACTGAACATCTGGACAATGACCAGAGAGAGGTATGGACAGAATGCAAAATGAAATATAAATTGTTGCTACATATGAATTTTATTTTTATTTATAGAATTTATTTATTGATTATATTTATATGTATATCATTTTTTTTTACCATTTTTGAAAGAAGTCACCAAGCCTAGAAAAATACAGTAAAAATAGTAGCATTGCATAATATTGTTACAATTTAAAATAATGTTCTGTTTGAATATATTTTAAATACAGTTCATTTCTGTGAAGGCAAAGCTGAATTTTCAGCAGCCATTATTCCAGGCTTCAGTGTCAAAAATCGTGTTCTTGATGCTCAAGAAACATTTCTGCTTATTATCAATGTTGAAAACAGATTTTGCTGCTTAATATTTTCGTGAAAACTGTGATAAACTACCATGCAAATGTTTGGGGTAAGTATGATAAAAAAATATAATTAATTAATACTTTATTTTCAGCAAGGATACAGTAAGTTGATCAAAAGTGGCAAAAAAAGACATTTATATTACAAAAAAATTCAAGCAAATGCTGTTCATTGACCTTTCTATTAAAGGAGTCATATGAAAATTTTGTATCACAGTTTTTTCAATAATGTTAAGCAGCAAAAATTAATATTTGAGTACCAAATCAGTATATTAGCATGATTTCTGAAGGATCATGTGACACTGAAGACTGGAGTAATGATGCTGCAAATTCAGCTTTGCATCACAGGAATAAATCACATTTTAATATATATTCAAATTGAAAACATTTTAAATTGTAATAATATTTCACAATATTTACAGTATTTTGGTTACGTAAACACAGTCTTAGTGACTGATTTCAAAACCATTTTTAAAAATTATTATCGACCAAAAACTTTTGAACAGTAGTGGTACATGAATTGTTGGTTATTTGGTGAAAAGGATCGTTCAAACGAACCCACTGTTACCTGGCAGCACGTGCACATGCTGGTGGCCGTCCATATGGTAGGGTACGTGGCCAACAAGTTCACAAAATCGATTTACCTGGGCTCTGAGCTCCGCCTCCACCTTTTAAACAGAAAACACAACACAACTTAAGCAAACAGCACGACAGAAGCAGACAAACGTGTTTTGCTGTGCTTAGTTCTGAAGTCTGAAACTTTAGAGGTTATATAATGAAAAGTACTATTCTTGATCTTTGCAAATAAAAGAGGTTAATTTTTAACAAAAACAATGAAAAGCTTCCTCCACAGTCCAAGAAGACCATCTACTGAAACTAAGCTTTATTAAACAACTTGTTTAATAAAAAAAGGGTTAGAGAGAAGGTGGAAAATGGTTATGTAAAAGTATATTATATCTGTTTTTGGTGCAAACACTCGACTAACATTAATGGGCTTCAAGAAAAAGAGAACAATTATGATACGACCCCTTTAAATGTTTAATTCTAGTAAAAGAAAGAAGAAAAAGGTGGAAATGGTTTTGTAAAGATATATTACATCTGTTTTTAGTGAAAACACTCTTGACTAACATAGTGAACTTCAAACAAAATGTAATAAAAATTAAGATACAACACCTTCACACTTTTAATTTCAGTAAAATATGTGCATATCACGTGTTTTTCTCTCTTTCTAATTTACTGGATTTACATAGTGGTGTGTATTTTACCTGCTGCTTTAAACTTTAGTTTAAAGAGTACATAATGTCATAACCCCTCTTATAAGCAAGATAATAAAGTCCTTTCATGTTCTACTTTGAGCAACCATTGACACTACTATATAACATGAATACAGTGCTATACAGTGTGATGTAAACACGCTTTATGGTTTGAATTCACTCCCATGTGACTTTCTGTTGGTCTTTATGAGTGTGTGTTCCTGTGTACCTCTGACATCTTGAGCTGACCACACTGCAAAACTTCCCGGAAGCCCATCTTGCCATGGAAGAATCCATCCTTGTTGAGGAGCGTTGAGCCCTTTAGATCCTGAGACACTGGAAGACCCTCTGAAAGATTCGCATGGAGTCCAATGGGGATGTGATTCCTGTGTGTGAGAAGCAGTGTTATTTTAGAATCACTGAGACACTATTATAGATTTTATTACTATTTTGAATCAGCTTTTTAGATTTTCCGTTTTCATTTAAAGGGGTGGTTCACTGGGTTTTTTTCTAGGCTTGATTGTGTTTATGGGGTGCAGTCTAACATGTGTTCATGCTTCGTTTTTTAAAAAACGCATTATTTTTCACATAATTTACCTAATTTCCACACTGCTCTGTCCCTTCTCTGAGAAACGGGCCGATCATTTCCTTCTTTTATGAAGCCCCTCCCTCAGAAATAGGCGATGGGCTCTGATTGGTTAGCTAGCCCAGTGTGTTGTGATTGGCTAAACCACCTCTAGTGTGCTCTAAACGTCCCGCCCCTCACCTCAGCGGCATGTGCTCCGATTGTATTGTAAACAACTGCATGTTAATATCGCTTATCAGTTTGAGAGAGAGAGAGAGAGAGAGAGAGAGAGAGAGATGCAGAGCGTGTGCAGAGCAGGGTGACGCGAGGAACAGTATTAAGAACTGCTGCTTTAGAACATTGATTTTGAAACT
>NW_015664312.1:632794-632944 GCF_001515625.1 Sinocyclocheilus rhinocerous | reverse complement strand
CATCTTAAAGATCTTAAAGATTCCTAAATGCATCTACTTTCGGAAGGCCAATTAAAATGCTTTTGCTTTCCACACAGCGTACACAGCGTCACTCTGACATGGCTGCTTCAACACTAACTGCGGTTACTGAAACCACGCCTTCTTTCTTTG
>NW_015664312.1:632098-632717 GCF_001515625.1 Sinocyclocheilus rhinocerous | reverse complement strand
CATTTAACACATTCTTGCTGAATAAAAGTATTCATTACTTTCAAAAAAAGAAAGAACAAAAATTTACTGACTCCAAACTTTTGAACGGTATATTGTAACACAAGATATCCATTTTGAATAAATGCTGTTTTTTTATATATATATATTAATAAAAGAATCCTGAAAAAAAGTATCACAGTTTTTTCAATAATGTTAAGCAGCAAAAATTAATATTTGAGTACCAAATCAGTATATTAGCATGATTTCTGAAGGATCATGTGACACTGAAGACTGGAGTAATGATGCTGCAAATTCAGCTTTGCATCACAGGAATAAATCACATTTTAATATATATTCAAATAGAGAACCGTTTTTCTGTCATTGTAATAATATTTCACAAAATGCAGCCTTGGTGAAGATAAGACACTTATAGAAACATTCGATCTTAATTATTCCAACATTTTTGGCTGATAGTATACACATAATAAATGTGTTATATATATATATATATATATATATATATATAAGAAGCAATAGCAATAGATTTGATGGTATTATTTCACTTTAACACAACATTTAATTTCATCAGAATTAAGCTGATCCCCTCAAATACTCAATAAGCAATTGTTAAATGTCGCTT
>NW_015664312.1:630172-630558 GCF_001515625.1 Sinocyclocheilus rhinocerous | reverse complement strand
ATATATATATATATATATATATATATATATATAAGCAGCAAAGTGATCAGCATACATATAAATTCCTTCAGTACTATATTTTTGGTGTACAATATTATATACAGTACAATATTTTGGTCACAACATAATCCATTCACGTTATTTCACAATTTAATATTATTACTATTACCATTTGTTATTACCACCTGTTTCCAATTTTTTTGTGACTGGTAGTGTCAGACCTGCCAACCTGTACGCATTTTGCGTAGCGGGTACGCATTTTGACCTTAAAGTACGCTGGTACGATTTGTCACTCTAAACTACACAAAAACCTGGTGACCTGTCCAGTAAACAAGCAACAGAAAAAGATGAGGAGTTCAACCAATCAGAGCGGTTTTTTCTGGATT
>NW_015664312.1:628474-629319 GCF_001515625.1 Sinocyclocheilus rhinocerous | reverse complement strand
ACAAAAACCTGCTGTCCACGCGAAGTAAACAAGAACAGAAAAAGATTAGGACTTCAACCAATCAGAGCGGTTTTTTCTGGATTTACATTTAAATAATTTCCGTGTGTTTTATTTCTCTCCAAACTGGCTCTGTTTATGTGTCCGTGAGTCGTGCGCTGAGATGAGGAAACACGTGCATGGTGCATCTGAAAAAGAAACATAAGCCGAGCACGACTTGTAATGCGGAGCGTTTCTAAACCTGTTGTCCAACAAAACAGAACATTATAACATAATTAGCGCTCCAGACTGCGACCATTTTTTCTGCCGGTGCGACTAATTTTTGTGAGCGGTCGCACTGGCGCGCCACCGCGTTGTTCAACTGATAAGCGCTGCCATTTCTGTAGCATATGAGAAATATCAAACGGCAAAAGAAACGAAAGCGAAACTAAACCGCGCTACGTTTCAGCTGCGCAGCGCGGACCGCGACGCAAACAAACTTGCCCGAGCTCAGAACTGCTTTACTCGGGAACCAATGTTGATTTCGCGACACTGTTACTGCACAGATGCACAGTGCTGCGAGATCCAGTGAGAAGCGTTTGAATTCGCCGCACAATGATAAGGTTGCTGTGAGAATCATTCAAATTCTGCACAGAATTCTCTGTTATAAACAGCGCTGGCATACGTCAGGAAACCAGAAGCGGTGATGCTAACTGTAACCATGGTGTTGTGGTAGAAATAGTCGAATGCATTACATCATTCATTTTAGGGTTTGTACAACCTTTTGAGAGAGAAATTCAAGCACTTTTCAATGACTTTCAAGTATTTCACACAACTATTTCCAGCACTTTAAAGCTCTAAAATGATCC
>NW_015664312.1:625489-626771 GCF_001515625.1 Sinocyclocheilus rhinocerous | reverse complement strand
ACCAAAATCATTTTTTGAACCAGGCTGTAAACATGTTTTTTTCTGCTGTAAAGTTGGGCATTTTAACATGGGATTGACTCCCTTTTGCAGCCAGCCTCTAGCGGCCAGTTGATGAATTACAGTTTAAGTCACTTCCTTGTTGGCATCACGAGAGAGAGTGGGAGGTTGCCGCTTGGTTCACACTGATGGTACTCAAAAAAATTTCCAAAGGTTGGCAGGTCTGTAGTGTACATGTTTGTTAGTTTTGTACATGTTTTGCTAGTTAGTTTCTGAATGTTTTCTCCTATTCTTTATTTTTCTTTATACACTGTTGTTTTATTGTCCATTGTCATTTATTTTATAGTTTCTTTCATAGCATGATTAATGTGTTTCTTTTGTTTTTGTTTGTTAACTTTCTCTTCTTGAATCTCTTTTCTTCACCCCTCTTTTTTCACACTTGTCCGTCTCTCTCTTGTCTTCCTCTGTCTCACACACACACACACACACACACAAACCCACACTCTCAGCATGTGGAGTGTCTGTTTTCTGAGCTTCAGCTTCTGCTGGCTCTGGACTACTACTGGTTCTCGCAGTCCTTCAGGCCCTGTCTAAAGTATGTCAAGGTGGATGTGGTATGTGCTAGATGAGAGATCAGGCCACGCTCAATCTACCCACTTTGACATTCCCCACACACCAAAAAAAAGATAAGCTTGAGCCCTCATCCCCATCAGTGTCTGTAGCTTGCTGTTTTTGACACTTTTGTCAAATTCAAAATGAAATCTCTCCCCTTATGTGTTTTATTTGGTCAGTGAATACAATTCAGCCAAGATGTGAAAGTCATTTATATTTAATGCAGAAAAAACTAGGTCTGGGTCTTGTTACATTAAAGGTGCTGTATGTAGGATTGACACCGAGTGGTTGAACTAGGTATTGCAGTCACAACTCAAAATATTGGAGAGGGTTTTTTTTCACCTGGCCCCTCCTCCTCAGACTTGATGCACACGCAGGTTGCCAGATTGACGACACCAACAGGAACGAGCGCACTTGACGATGAATGAAATGAAATACGCTCTGTTTTCCGCCAACTGGCAACCCGGGGTGACGAAATACAATTCGATAAACTGGCAGTGGGCGGGTTTCACAAACCAAAACAGAAACGGACATTCCGGCCCGGAACGCACATTTTCAAAGGAGAATAACTGACTGTAGCATTATTTTTCAGATAAACAAGTATGTTAACTTAGCATGTTTCTTAAATATCTGCAAACATATTATGGTATTTGTATGCTTTAGTAGAGTCAAA
>NW_015664312.1:613803-624685 GCF_001515625.1 Sinocyclocheilus rhinocerous | reverse complement strand
CTTGACGCACACGCAGGTTGCCAGATTGACGACACCAACAGGAACGAGCGCACTTGACGATGAATGAAATGAAATACGCTCTGTTTTCCGCCAACTGGCAACCCGGGGTGACGAAATGCAATTGGATAAACTGGCAGTGGCAGAGACGGACATTCCGGCCCGGAACGCACATTTTCAAAAGAGAATAACTGACTGTAGCATTGTTTTTCAGATAAACAAGTATGTTAACTTAGCATGTTTCTTAAATATCTGCAAACATATTATGGTATTTTTATGCTTTAGTAGAGTCAAAAACTTACATACAGCACCTTTAAGATTTTTTTCTATTGCCATATTATTTTTATTACAATTAAGCTCATTTAAACCCCTCTACTTCATTTGTCAGTTTAGCTTAAGTATCATAAATGTCTACTTGAGATGTAGTGCGTGAGTCTCGTTGACCATCTTTATATTATTTTAGGATCCTTTTACTGTGCTTTTGTGTGATTTTAGACAGTGCCAGTCCTCATTTATTGTAATTTTATGGAAAAACACCAGAACAGCCTTTAAAATGTGTCTTTAATTTGTGCCCCACGGAAGAAAAGTCATGTGGGTTTGGAAAAAAGTATAGCCTTAATTGTCATTAAAAATAAAATGCATTTCATAAAATTTTAATGGTCCTAAAAATAGGTTTCATATTTTTTTTGTGGTACGCATATATTATTTTTTATTTATTTTATGTTTTATTTATTTCAATTTTACTTTTTATTTGATTGTTATTTATTTTTTTATCTCATGAATTTCTTCATGAGATAAGTCTTCATTTTGTGCTTAATTTAATTTAACACAATACCAAGATTTAAATGTTTAGAAGTGTAGGTATTGTAGGTGTTCTATATATTGTAAACCACCTGTGCTTACCGTGGAGTTTAACCCAGTGGACTTGGGGCTATTAAGCCACCAGAACTCTAAATTTAAAGTAACTCAAATGCCACAAGCTACATCAAAGTTTTTTTTTGGGGGGCAATGGGCATCATGTGTCTTTTTGATATTGTCAATGCAGAAGTACATCCAGGAGGCCAGGAACCTGGGCACCACTCTCCGCCAGCCCAAACTCTCCAACCTGTCACCTTCAGTCATCGCACAGACCAACTGGAAGTTTGTAGAGGGACTGTTAAAAGAGTGCAGAAATAAGGTGCGTGTTTTGATCCTTCTCTATATTTGAATTAATAAAACGGGTATTGATCCATCTGGGTGATCTGGGTAGATCAGGATATAAGCTATAATAACAACCCCATTTGATCTGGCTCAGACCAAACGCATGCTGGTGGAGAAGATGGGACGGGAAGCGGTGGAGCTGGGCCACGGGGAGGTTAGCATCACTGGTGTAGAGGAGAACACACTCATCGCCAGCTTGTGTGATCTGCTGGAAAGAATCTGGAGCCACGGTCTGCAGGTCAAGCAGGTACATAGACAACATAGACTGGGCATACAATGGGCTCTTATGAATGTGGTAATGTGTAATATGGTCAGCTTGTTTGACCAGGTCCTGCTCTGTGTGTTTGCCAGGGAAAATCTGCCTTGTGGTCTCACCTCTTACATTATCAGGAGAGTAAAGAGAAGAGAGACGCTACTCCAGCAGGCCTCGGCCCTCCTGGTAAAATACTAAGATGATACAGCATTTGCACATTGCAATTCCATACATCTAGCTGCCTACATAGAATTCTTCTTCTGAGGCGGCATGTTAGTCAAAATAGAACAGTGACTGATTTGAAAATCTCTACATAGGCAGCGCAACTCACGTTATCCACACAAAAGATTCCAACTTTAACTGCTAAAAACATTTAAAATGAAAACTATTTTAAAATATTAATACATTCAATAATAGTAAATACTACATTTTAAATATTGACTACAATATAAATATGTTTTTTATTTTGTTGCAATGCAGTCTGGGATATATGTTTTGCCTTAGAATTTTGTAAAAAATTAGGAAAAAAGGAAAAAACTTCCTATGATACTAAAAAGGCTTTCTAGGTAGGCAGCTCTCTGGGGTTTGGATCAGAGCCTGTATAGTGCTTGGATAGCTGGCTTTCATTGAAAACATGCTGAATAGGTTTGATTTTTCAGTGTATTTTCCCTGTTTTGTGTCTCAGGCATCATTCATGACACAGAGAGACGGAAGTCAGATGCTGGCTGTGCAATGCCTCCTCTCAAGGTCTCTATGATACAGGACATGAGGTGAGAATTAAACCATTATAGTGTAGAGAAAACAATCACACTACACAGAGAAGTGCTGATGCCGTCGCTTGTACTCTCAGTTTTTGGTTCTGGCAGTATGTTCTGAGTGGGTTTAGTCTTACATATTATGTTTGATTATCATACTACCCTTTTTCCACCAAAATGGTGCTGGTTCTTGTGTCGGGGCCAGGTTCTGAAGTGGGGGATCTGATCTCTCTCTGGGTAAATGATTTTGCGAAATTGATGATGCAAGAGCAAAAAAAAAAAAACATGTTTTATGGACATCCAATATTGACACCAAAGTTAGATATAATACTGTTTACAGCTGTTAATAAGGGCTCAGGAGCTGAAACACAATTATGGTAAGGGTGGTTACATTTCAAACACATGCTTTAAGCTGTTAACCAATCACAACAGACTGGGCCAGCTAACCAGTTATGAGGTTTTTGGAAAGGCGGGCTTTAAAGAGACAGAACTAAAACATTTCAGGCAGAGGGTGAAACTTCTTTTCTATGTTTCCCAAATCTTCAATTCGTCTCAGCGAATTTAACTATCTTAGACGCTGTTTAGAAGTGTAGGTATTGTAGGTGTTCTATATATTGTAAACCACCTGTGCTTACCGTGGCGTTTAACCCAGTGGACTTGGGGCTATTAAGCCACCAGAACTCTAAATTTAAAGTAACTCAAATGCCACAAGCTACATCAAAGTTTTTTTTTTTTGGGCAATGGGCATCATGTGACTTTTTGATATTGTCAATGCAGAAGTACATCCAGGAGGCCAGGAACCTGGGCACCACTCTCCGCCAGCCCAAACTCTCCAACCTGTCACCTTCAGTCATCGCACAGACCAACTGGAAGTTTGTAGAGGGACTGTTAAAAGAGTGCAGAAATAAGGTGCGTGTTTTGATCCTTCTCTATATTTGAATTAATAAAACGGGTATTGATCCATCTGGGTGATCCGGGTAGATCAGGATATAAGCTATAATAACAACCCCATTTGATCTGGCTCAGACCAAACGCATGCTGGTGGAGAAGATGGGACGGGAAGCGGTGGAGCTGGGCCACGGGGAGGTTAGCATCACTGGTGTAGAGGAGAACACACTCATCGCCAGCTTGTGTGATCTGCTGGAAAGAATCTGGAGCCACGGTCTGCAGGTCAAGCAGGTACATAGACAACATAGACTGGGCATACAATGGGCTCTTATGAATGTGGTAATGTGTAATATGGTCAGCTTGTTTGACCAGGTCCTGCTCTGTGTGTTTGCCAGGGAAAATCTGCCTTGTGGTCGCACCTCTTACATTATCAGGAGAGTAAAGAGAAGAGAGATGCTACTCCAGCAGGCCTCGGCCCTCCTGGTAAAATACTAAGATGATACAGCATTTGCACATTGTAATTCCATACATCTAGCTGCCTACATAGAATTCTTCTTCTGAGGCGGCATGTTAGTCAAAATAGAACAGTGACTGATTTGAAAATCTCTACATAGGCAGCGCAACTCACGTTATCCACACAAAAGATTCCAACTTTAACTGCTAAAAACATTTAAAATGAAAACTATTTTAAAATATTAATACATTCAATAATAGTAAATACTACATTTTAAATATTGACTACAATATAAATATGTTTTTTATTTTGTTGCAATGCAGTCTGGGATATATGTTTTGCCTTAGAATTTTGTAAAAAATTAGGAAAAAAGGAAAAAACTTCCTATGATGCTAAAAAGGCTTTCTAGGTAGGCAGCTCTCTGGGGTTTGGATCAGAGCCTGTATAGTGCTTGGATAGCTGGCTTTCATTGAAAACATGCTGAATAGGTTTGATTTTTCAGTGTATTTTCCCTGTTTTGTGTCTCAGGCATCATTCATGACACAGAGAGACGGAAGTCAGATGCTGGCTGTGCAATGCCTCCTCTCAAGGTCTCTATGATACAGGACATGAGGTGAGAATTAAACCATTATAGTGTAGAGAAAACAATCACACTACACAGAGAAGTGCTGATGCCGTCGCTTGTACTCTCAGTTTTTGGTTCTGGCAGTATGTTCTGAGTGGGTTTAGTCTTACATATTATGTTTGATTATCATACTACCCTTTTTCCACCAAAATGGTGCTGGTTCTTGTGTCGGGGCCAGGTTCTGAAGTGGGGGATCTGATCTCTCTCTGGGTAAATGATTTTGCGAAATTGATGATGCAAGAGCAAAAAAAAAAAAACATGTTTTATGGACATCCAATATTGACACCAAAGTTAGATATAATACTGTTTACAGCTGTTAATAAGGGCTCAGGAGCTGAAACACAATTATGGTAAGGGTGGTTACATTTCAAACACATGCTTTAAGCTGTTAACCAATCACAACAGACTGGGCCAGCTAACCAGTTATGAGGTTTTTGGAAAGGCGGGCTTTAAAGAGACAGAACTAAAACATTTCAGGCAGAGGGTGAAAAGAGGTGCTGCAGCAGTATATGGTATGAGAAAAATACAGTGTTTTTTTAACTTTAAATCATGTAAATATATTCTTGCAGACCCCAAAAATTAAATTATGAACTTGTAAATGAACATAATATGGGCTTTTCAAGAAGGTGAAAAATAGTGGCTGCAACAGTTACTGCAACAATGCAAAAGACATAGGAACAGGATGTCTATCAAATTAACTTACATCACTACATTAGTCATTTAAAGTGTTCTCTATTAATATGTCAAAATAAACTTGTTTTGTGTCTAAAAAAAACTATTAGAAAACTATTTTAAAAATCTAAAACAAACGGGAATCTTCTTAAAATTTTGAAAAAATGTGAAAATATACCCTGAAACCCAAGACCAAATATGGGATCATATGTTTGTTTGTTTGTTATGAAAATTATAGGTAGAGTGCTGCAGTGCAGTGAGTGTATGGGAAGGGGGGTCGACTCCTCACATTGCGTGAAGAAAGCACCGAGACGTTTCATGTCGCCACATTATTTCCAGCCTAATTAGCACCAGACCCCCTGCTGAGCTGTGCCGTGTCATAGCAGTGCGGGAAAGCCTTAGCATGACATCCCTCTCTTCAGCCATGTTAGGATCTCCTACTGAAAATGCTAACTGATAAACATACTATTTCAGTAATAGTGATTTGTGAAAGAAGCTTTTTTTCTGATGTCTGAGCAAGACAATGGCTCAGACATAAGTACATTAGGATTATGGCTGCAGGTCTACAAATTCAAATCTGGCCAGCATCTGGAGGGCAGCACTAAACGCTATAATACATTTATGTAATGGAAGGTCAGACAGTGTTGACTACCAGAGGTGGAGTGGAAGAGAATGCGTCTGGACGTGGCATGCATGATAGCGACTGCGAGCGATGACAGCAGGCTGGCTGATGCTCTAGGGAGTCTGTGAACCATTTCTCCTGCCCCCATTTTCTCTTCTGAAAAGGCTCCTGAGAATGCTGGCAAATTTCCACTGCACTGCAAGCACGGAGTGGGTTCAATGAACCTGTGCACGACAGGTTATGGCGGTATCTAGACGAGCTCTTTTGATTCTTATAGAGTCATGGTGCAATCTCACTTATTGTTGTTAGGCGAATTTTCATGGGAGAAATACAGTGATTTGAATTGGAATCCATCCAATTGGGAACTCCGTGTGAGAGTGAAACTGGTTCAAGTTGGTTATGCGCATTTGCTGCGCTGGCCAACAGAAAGCTGCTTGGTTTGAAAGTGACTTCCGTGTAAGTTGTGCTTCATACATCAATTCACTATTGACAATAGATAACTGACCTTTTTTGTATTCAAAAATTCTCTGAAATTTTGCTAGTGTGACCGCACCTCAATACTGATTCTAATTAGAGGTAGAGATTTGAGTTGATTTCATATATAACAATAGAGTATATTTACTATATATGGAGTATACATTTCATTGAGTTAACATGAATGATGTCTCAAATCAGGCAGCTTCCTGAAAAGATGTGTGCTGTGGCTTAAGATTTGCCTGGCAGGTGATAAAACAAGCAAAAATCCCATAGACTTGCACAGAATAGAGTGCTGCAGTGATTATGTATTTTTAGGCCAAACAGGAAGTCAGCATCACCCTGGTTCAACCCAACAGGATTCTTCCAGGCATCCAGGCTTGGATTATTAAAATAAGCTCTGTAGCCAACAAACGTTTATGATCCTTACAAGTTTTGTTCATCATGATAATCTTCAAAAATGAACACAACTTTTATCAATTTTGAAGCCTAAATACAATCAGCAGAAGTATAACGCTAAACGTGGACTATAAACGAACTACACCATGGTCACATGACTTCATCATCACCACCATTAAAGGTGGGGTAAGCGATTTCTGGTATTCATGACGTATTGACACAAATTTCAAATGATTTTCAACGGTTGCTTAGTTTTTTGATTTTCAACAGACTTTAGCTGTTGCGGCGCAGATACGGTGTTACTCACCTGTCGAGAAGAAACAAAGCAACCTCAGGCGTCTGATCACAGGCCTTCCGCTCTTTGAGTTCTCTCCAGCGCTGGAAAGCTGATCCGATATTTACACGGGTCCTACTTCTTGCCTTAAGCCTTCTTTTGTTCCGCAGACGTTTTCCTCTTTTGTTCTTTATCCGCCACCTCTATCTTTCTGTCCCTCCTGTGCACTGAACGCGCTCTCCTCCACATCATGAGTAGACATGCCCCTTACTGCTGATTGGCAACAAGTTTGTTTTGCTATTCGGCCCGAATCAGTTTTCTAAAGTGTTTTTGAAAAATCGCTTACCCCACCTTTAAGCTTCTGACAACTCTT
This sequence comes from Sinocyclocheilus rhinocerous, assembly GCF_001515625.1. NCBI lineage: Eukaryota > Metazoa > Chordata > Actinopteri > Cypriniformes > Cyprinidae > Sinocyclocheilus > Sinocyclocheilus rhinocerous. The sequence continues at coordinate 617,699 of NW_015664312.1, read as the reverse complement.
TCAGTCTTTAAAAAAAGAAATTCCTGAAATTCCCTTTGCAAGAGCATGATAAACACAGTGAGGCTGTGAAAACAACTAGTAGATGAGTTTTCCTTTTCAGTGTGATCATGTTTTATGTAACTGTTAACTTCTGTAGTCCCATTTAGCCACTTGTTAGCAACCGTCTTTTTTAAAGACAAGTAAAAGCTTTTAAAAAAATCACAAGGGGGTATTACAGATGTATTTAATGTTAAAGATGAAAAGGTTTAAATATCTTGAGCTTGTGTTCACCACAGACCTTATTTCAAGCATTTAACCAAAATAAAACACTTTGACTTTAGGACGATGGAACCAAGTGCCAAAACCCACATGAAAAAATACTATAGTAATTTATAGTAAATACTATAATGTTTTTGAACCATACTATAGTAAAGTACTTGAATTAATTTGTTGTGGTAATTCTATAGTTGCTGTGGTAATATAACACAACTATAGTAATATAAACAAGTATATATAAGTTTTCTACAACTATAGGGTATATTATACTACAATACACTACAGTTTACTGTAGTAAAAACTAAAGTATACTACATTATTTATTACAGTTTATCAGTTCACTATAGTTAATACTACAGTATGCTGTAGCATTCATTAAAAAGTGTTGTAAATACTATAATATATACAGTATAATACACTTTACTATAGTATGGTACAAAAACACTACAGTATTTACTATAAACTTTTTTTTTTTTAACTTTTGGCCTACAAAAATATGTAATCCCTGTAGCACTCTATATGATAGAGTGAACAATGATGTAGCAACGCCCTAGATACCACTCAGGAAACATTAACTACTTAGCAACACCCTGGCACCCTCCCACAGCATTCTAGTATCATGGTGGTGAGTTTTGCACAGGCAAGCACCACTCATTTTACAATTTTACAATTAATTTGTCAACCTTTCTTTTTGAATCATCCTTTTGAGGTTTATGTTTTTATAATGTAATTTTTATATTGTGTATGTATTATTCTAGGCATCTTAGAATCTCTAGAGAAAGAAACTCTTCTCTGGCAGTGTTATTAAAAAAATTAAATGACTGACTCCAACACTGTGTCCTAACCAGACATGATGCGATTAGATTCCAGTGACAGGCAATTTGTCTGTCCACACTAGACATGACACGACCAAAAGACACAACAAAATCAATCACAAATCAATTAGCCAATCAGAAGAGCATTTGGACAGGCTTTCTCTGCAAGTGCGCTTCTGTCTCGAAATTCAGATTCAAATTAAACCATATTAACATTGTTCAGATTACATACCCAGTGACTGATACAGTGTTTGTCATTAAAATACAATTGCTTGTTCACTTTAGAGTTCACAGTTTGAACTTTCTTATTTACTTTATTTTATTATTTTCAAGGTAAATTATTGAGCTGTTACTTTGACAATTAATATTACAGTCATGCAAAAAGTATATTTGAACTCTGTTCCCTGTTGCTCATACTGTAGCATATCGTCATTGCGGCTAGTTAGAACAATAACTTGGAGAAAATTTTCATGATTAAGGAAAATATTTAATCACGTGTCGCAGCGCTGGTTAGAAGTCACGTCTGGTTAGGACATGCTGAAACTCATTTACTTAATTCTGGTAGAAATTGGCATTTGAAGTCCAATTATGTGACTGTAATTCACTGTCTGTCATTCTTCAGGCACATCCAGAACATCAGTGAGATCAAGACAGACGTTGGGAAGGCCAGGGCATGGGTTCGTCTTTCCATGGAGAAGAAACTGCTGTCCAGGCACCTGAAGCAGCTGCTGTCTGACCATGAGCTCACCAAGTAAGACCTATTGACTAGTTCTTTAGTGACATAGAAAGCGGTGTTATGAATCAGATGTACTGTTTGATATCAGAAAGTTAAAATACAGGAGATGTAGCACAGTAAAGAATAAGACACCATTAAAAATGAAGATTTTTTTGTTTTATTATTAATGAGCCTTGAACAGTAAAGTGGCTCGTCCTCACTAAAGAGTTCTTTGTGGTGTCCTCTTCTGACCTGTAATGCATTTGAACTCATTTTTTCGGGCTCTTTGCTCATGCACTTAACTTTCAACTGTTTCCTTTTAAAGCTTTTGTGTTTAGGTTTGTACTGTATGGTTCCATGTGTTTGGTTGTATTTGTTTGAAGGAAACTCTATAAGCGCTATGCTTTCCTGCGCTGTGATGATGAGAAGGAGCAGTTCCTCTACCATCTCCTCTCTTTCAACGCAGTGGACTACTTCTGCTTTACCAATGTCTTCACCACAATTAGTAAGAGTCACCAAACTCTCACTACAAACACAGTATACCATTAAAGGGATAGTCAACCTAAAAATCAAATAATGTTGTGTTGGTAACCAAACAGTTTTGTTTCCATTGTATTCCGTTATATGTTTTGACCATACAGTGGGAGTCAATGGGAACTTAAACTGTTGGTTACCAAAAAAAAATCTTATTTTGTATTTCACAGAAGAATGATCTATATTCTGTATTTTGCAACCTTGGTGATAATCAATATATATCTTGATACTGAAATGTTTTTCTTTCATAATTTAGATGAAACAGACATAGCAAACACACAGATTCAGATTGTAAATATATATATATATATACTGTATATATCTAGATAAAAAAAAAAAAGCACTGTTTTGGAGGCATGTTCAGTGTCTTAACACTTTCAAATTTATGGTTCATAAACAAACACGTTGCATTAAATTATCATAATATTCATGAGGTTGCTTACTAATATAACACTAGCATTATAATTGTGACTACTGATATCATGTATATTAAATAAATTAAAGGGATACTCCACCCAAAAACAAAAACTCTGTCATCATTTACTCACCCTTTTTTTCTGTGGAACACAAACAGAGATTTTTAGAAAAATAATCCATCTCTGTGAGTCCATGTAATGGATGGGTCCCTCAAAGTTGATACTTTAAAAACCACACTAAACGAACTTGACTGTAACATACAACCCCAGTTTATGAATCAAGTTGATGAATCAACTGGAGTCATATGGTTTACTGTCGTGTTCGTTTTTGTGTGGTTTTTAAAGCATCAGCTTTGATGGACCCATCCACTTGTATTATATAGACTCACAGAGATTTATTATTTTTCTAAAAAATCTCTGTTTGTGTTCATCTGAAGAAAGAAAGTCATATACATCTGGGACAGCATGAGGGTGAGTAAATGATGGGAGAATTTTACTTTTTGGGTGGACTATCCATTTAACTCTGCTATCAAAAACCTCTGCACTCTGCTTTTCTTCTCTTGACCTTGTCTTTGTTGTTGTTGTTCACAGTGATACCATACCATGTGGTCATCATTCCCAGCAAGAAACTAGGTGGCTCCATGTTTACGGCTAACCCCTGGGTGTGTGTGTCAGGGGAGCTAGCTGAGACTGGAGTCCTGCAGGTCCCCAAAAACACTCTGGAGATTACATTTGAGGTGAGCCAATATATATCGACACACCTACATATTTTTGCCTATTACTCTGGATTCACTATATATTACGACTGGGTTGAAAATATTTCTTGATTGGGTTGAAAATATTTCTTAATTTTAATAGATTCTCATTTTGATTAACAGATAATGATTCTTAGGGTGCATTCACACTTGGCATGTTTGGTTCGCTGTCATAAATGCCAATGTGAACGCTAAGCGGACCAGGACCAAATGTATAATTTTCCTTTTTGGTCCGGACTAAATGAACCAATCTGTGCTGTCTTCAATTGATGCGTGAACAAAACTTACTGAAACATTATTTTTAGCGTGCCTCCCATCCAGTAAATCGCAATGAGCATTGTGCTTTGTTAGTTTTGATATGAAACAAAGTCTCAGCTTTCAAATTCTGTCGATTTTATTACAAAAT
>NW_015664312.1:599639-612730 GCF_001515625.1 Sinocyclocheilus rhinocerous | reverse complement strand
CTTTAAAATCCATTTTTTTGAAGGCAGAATAGCACCTCCTGGTGAGAGCAAAAAAAAGAAAAACCTGTAATTTCATGGTGTAACCACTAGATTCCTGTATAGGACTCTATAGAGAGGCTTGTGAATTCCATAGTTGGTTTTATACATAATTGTTTACTTTTATTAGGTTGTGGGTGTAAATGTATATTAAGGCATTCTCAAAGACTACTTTTTGTGAAGGTTTATATTTTTTGTTGTTTTAAATGTTGATTTGAAGTATAGGTTTTTGCATTATTATTACTACATTCAAACCTGAACACAGAAAGCATTTTGTTTCACAAAACATTAAAATTATATAAACATGTAACAAAAATTAACAGGAATGCTTTATCAGAGCTTAATCCTTCTGGGTCTGATCTGATTTTAACCTCTTATTTCAGTCTTCTGACTCTTTATGGCTATATGGCTATAGCCATACCAATTCATTTGAGTATGTATAATTCTGTATGTGTGTGTCTGTGAGTGTGTGTAAGTAAGTGTGTGTGAGTGGATGTATCTGTTTTACACTCTTGATGTTTTAGAGTGTAACCCCTTCCTTGCTGTCTACTTTTTTTTACTGCATTGTAGTTGAATTATTGATTTTATTTTACATAGTTGCAGTGTTACAGTCACACCAGTTCATAGGTGTGTGTGTACAAGTGTGTGTCCGCGTGTGTGTGAGTGTTGATTTTGCACTCTAGATGTTTTTGAGTTTCACCCCTTAATTGCTGTGCAATTTTTTTCTGCATTGTGGGGTATTTGTAGATTGTACACACAAAAATGTTCTGTATTTTCGATTTTTTTCCCCCCATTTCCCATTCATTTCCTATGGTCGGTCATTTTTGACCGAAGACCATGAGTGTGACTATTTTTTTACGACCACTTAGCTTTTTCGAATCATGCCTTCAATTTATTTTTGTGTTCACATACCAAGTGCCATAAAAGTCACCAAGTTTCTGTTTGGAATCTGTTTGGTCGAGGTTTGTTGATTAATTCTGTCTGTACTTTGCACAGTGCCAGAACCTGGGGAAGCTGACCACAGTACAGATGGGCCATGATAACTCAGGACTGTATGCTAAGTGGCTAGTAGAGTGTGTAATGGTCCGCAATGGGATCACAGGACACACCTACAAGTGAGTACTAAGATTTAAGTAGCACCATAATCACATTATTCATTATTAGAACCCCTAACTGACTGCCGGACTGTTGTTGTGTAGGTTTCCATGCGGCCGTTGGCTCGGGAAAGGAGTAGATGATGGCAGCTTGGAAAGGATACTGGTGGGCGAATTGGTGACTAACACGGAGACTATTTCTTAATTTTAATAGATTCTCATTTTGATTAACAGATAATGATTCTTAGGGTGCATTCACACTTGGCATGTTTGGTTCGCTGTCATAAATGCCAATGTGAACGCTAAGCGGACCAGGACCAAATGTATAATTTTCCTTTTTGGTCCGGACTAAATGAACCAATCTGTGCTGTCTTCAATTGATGCGTGAACAAAACTTACTGAAACATTATTTTTAGCGTGCCTCCCATCCAGTAAATCGCAATGAGCATTGTGCTTTGTTAGTTTTGATATGAAACAAAGTCTCAGCTTTCAAATTCTGTCGATTTTATTACAAAATTCAAACAATAAATTGTGTTTTGGCCATTTAGTGACCATAAACTCAATAGTTAGCTAGAAAAATGAACTCTAGAAAGGAGCATTTTGCTGAATATGTTACATATTCATTATATTTTTAATTAACCTGTTTTTCAGTGTATGTTTGATTAAATCTGCCTTGAAAACAATTAAGACATTCATTGTTTAAATGTTTAAATTTCAACAACAAACAAGTTTAAAGATTCAAGATTTTTGTTTGTCACGTACAATTATATAGAGAATGTATAGCCAGCAGTGAAATGTAAATTATATATTTTTATATTATAATAGTTATTATAATAATTTTGTATTATATAATACATTTTTATTATAAAAACGTTTTTAACCCTTGTCCCCTTAAAGGGGTCATATGATGCTGCTAAAAAGAACGTAGGTTTCCATGCGGCCGTTGGCTCGGGAAAGGAGTAGATGATGGCAGCTTGGAAAGGATACTGGTGGGCGAATTGGTAACTAACACGGAGACTGAGGACAGAATGTGCCGGACTCCTCCAATGCAGCAATCCCCTGGGATGATGCGAAGATTTGTCACCATTTCGCCAAACAGCAAACCAAGTACGTACTTGGAAATCTCATAAAAGTCAAAAGTCATATCTCATAGATTTTATAACTGCACTTATTGCTGGAGAATATTGCTGTTGTCTCAAGCACGTTTACCGTTGTGTGCCCACTAGAGTTAAACACGGGCCAGATCCAGGAAGGGGTGGGAGAGGCCATTAACGGCATCGTCAAACACTTCCATAAGCCAGAAAAAGAGGTAAAGTATTTTTTTTTTCAGTGAAACATTGCAGCGGAAAGGACAAATGTGAATGGAAACGGCACATATTGGATGATCTTTCTTCATTCTTCTGTTGTAGAGAGGAAGCCTCACATTGCTTCTGTGTGGAGAGTACGGTTTGGTATGGGCTCTAGAGCAGGTGTTCCAGCATGGCTTCAAGTCTCCTCGCCTTTTCAAGAACGTCTTCATTTGGGACTTTCTAGGTAACAAATGCGGTTACATTCCATAAATTTTTTTTTTCTTCTTATTAGTAAAAGTGTGTTTGTTAATTGCTCATAGTATTGTTCTAACTAGCATATTTTGGTCAAGAACTGCCCACTTAAGACAGGAAGAGCAGCTTGACTGGCATGTATTAGAATGATTTCTGTAAGATCATGTGCTAAAAATTCAGCTTTGCCATCACAAGAATAAATTACATTTTATAATAAATTAAAATAGAAAACATTTATTTCAAATTGTAATAATATTTCACAATATTACTGTTTTTTATGGAAGCTTGTTTCCTCCATGGGATAAAAAAATAAAAAGATAATTGCAACTTTTTCTCACAATTCTGACATTTTTTTCTCACAGCACTGACTTTTTTAAACTTGCAATTCTGAGGAAAAAAAAGTCATATTGCAAGATATAAACTTGCAGTTCTAAGAAGAACAGTCCATATTGTGACATATAAACTCGCAATCGCCTGAAAAAACTCAGAATTGTGTGATAAAAGTCACAATTATTTTTTATTTCATGGTGGGGGGAAAAAAACAACACCAGTGAGATATAAACTTAGAATTATGAGAAAAAAGTCAGAATTGTGAGATAAAAAGTCATATTAATTTATGCATTTTTAAAAAATCTGGATACGGGCTTCCATAGTTGTTACTGTATTTTTGAATTTCAAATAAATCCAACCTTGGTGAGCATAAAAGACTTTTTTCAAAAACACTGAAAAGTATCAGTTATTCCAAACTTTGTATACCACACTAGTGTGGAAAAAGCTCATTTTAATAAAAGCTTACAAAAATTAGTGTATTTCGAAGTGTATTTTCAAAAGGGCTCACTGAAACATAATGTGTTTCCAGACTGATTAAAAACAGCTGTGTGCCCTTACTCTAAGAGGTTCTGTAAAAACAGCCAATCAGATTTAATCTTAGTACACTGAGAAAGTGCATCAGACGGTTAGTGCAAAAACTATGGGCGGTTCGTAGTTTGAAGTGGAGACTAGGAGTTTGTTCAAGCCTAAATCTTTTCAGGAACATGCATGATACCTCAAAATGTTGCCCATTTTTCTAAATCCTCTCATATCTATTCCACAGAAAAAGCGCAGGTCTACTTTGAGAGTACAGAACGGAGTCAGATGACCCAGGATGAGAACTGGCAAATGAGAGTGCGTCATTTCTGTCATTTCATGCGCGCCATCAACAGCACACCCAGAAACATTGGCAAAGACGGGAAGTTTCAGATGCTTGTGTGTCTCGGAGCCAGGTTGGTCATTATTTACATTGAACTGTTGGCTATTAGAATTGAGTTTTGAGAACCAACATTTTTGGGGATCTCTAGAAATCACAATCTGATTCTAAAATGATCCTTGATCTACATTTTTCTTATTAATTAATGAGTTTACTGACTTGAATACAGTTGCCCTTGTGTTTCGCTTCAAACATGAATCCTTACGCAATTTGATATACTTGTTTGATGGTTTTGTGTGTTTGTTTGTGTGTAAATGGCAGTAAGCAGAATATGATTGTCTCTAGTGCACAATTCCATCGTATATATATATGGAAAAAACTAACCTCAGAACTGATTAAGATTTTTTTCTAAATTATTGAAAAGAGAATCGTGATGCATTGGAGAATCCTTTTTTTTTATTTTTTTTACTCTTTTGTCATATCTATCGGTCACATATGTGACCATGGACAACAAAACCAGTCATAAGGGTCAATTTTTTAAAATTGAAATCTATACATCATGAATAAATAAGCTTCCATTGATGTATGGTTTCATAGGATAGGACAAAAATTTTTGACCGAGATACAACTATTTGAAAATCTGGAATCTGAGGGTGCAAAAAAATCTAAATACTGAGAAAATCGCCTTTAAAGTTGTCCAAATTAAGTTCTTAGCAATGCATATTACTAATCAAAAATTAAGTTTTGATATATTTACAGTAGGAAATTTACAAAATATCTTCATGGAACATGATCTTTACTTAATATCCTAATGATTTTTGGCATAAAAGAAAAATCGATAATTTTGACCCATACAATGTTTTTTTGGCTATTGCTCAAAATATACCCAAGCGACTTAAGACTGGTTTTGTGCTCCAGGGTCACATATGTTGACATCCATCTTGTCTTTCTGCTTGCAGAGATCACCTGCTGCACCACTGGATCGCACTTCTTGCCGAGTGTCCAATTACAGCACAGATGTACGAGGACATGGCGCTCTTAAAGGACCATTCTCTGGTGAACTCTCTGATTCGAGTGCTACAGACTCTGCAGGAATTCAATATCACTCTGGAGGCCTCTCTCGTCAAAGGGATCGGGATATAATGCCGTCTGAATATAGAACTAACACACAGATCAGCGGGACCATGGACTAACTTTTTTTATATGGAGAGACTTGAACAAAAGGACTAAACCTGGCTTACGTTAAAGCTACTGTCATGTTTGCCATATATTAAGTGCAATGAGCCTTTTCAGACGTGTCATAATTTTTATCAACAACGTTACTGACATTCAAATATGTCTTTTATTTTGATCCATACTTTTCACAAAAGGCGAAAACCCCCACCTGTGCTATACCGTTTTATTAAAAGCTCAATATTTTTCGTTGTTGTTGTTGTGGACTGCTGACAATGGCTATATTTAAAAGGAAAACATGTAAGAAAAGCTGTTATTATATTTTCAAAGAAGAACAGTGTTATTTTGATATGTGTCATGCTGCTTGCTCTGTTGCTCTAATCTAATCCATACTGTCACAATGCAGAGTTCGAAGCAAATGATTTAGAAGTATGCTTTATAAGTACAACTTGTGGGGAATTCATATTTTTACTTAAAAAAAAAAGATAGGAAAGATGAGAAAAATGGAAAAAGACTCTTTTTTGTAACAATGCCAGGGACTTGTGTCATTTCCCTCTAAATGCAAATCAGTTTAAAGGGACAGTTCACCCAAAAATTACACTACCGTTCAAAAGTTTAAACTACTTAAGATTTTTTTGAAAGAGATCTCTTATGCTCATCAAGGCTACTTGAATATATTAAAAAAATGATAATATTAATAATAATTTATTCCTGTAATTTATTCCTGTTCAAAGCTGAATTTTCAGCAGCAAGTCATTACTTCAGTTTTCAGTCAGTGTCACATGATCCTTCAGAAATTCTAATATGCAAATGTTTTGCTCATTTATGAATTATTGATTTATATATATATATATATATATATATAGTTTTATTCAGCACATATGCATTAAATTGATCAAAAGTGACTGTAAAGACATTTATGTTACAAAAGAATCTATTTCAAATAAATGCTGTTCTTTTGAACTTTCTATTCATCATAAAATCCTGTAAAACAGGTTTCCACAAAAATATTAAGCAGCAAAAATGTTTCCAACAGATAATAATAAGAACCATTTTTAATAATTGAGCACTAATAATACTTGATAATAACTGAGCACTAAATCAGCATATTAGAAAGATTTCTGAAGAATCATATGACACTGAAGACTGAAGTAATAATGTTCAAAAACATTAAAAAATGTAATTATTCCAAACTTATCATTTACTCATCCTCATGCCATTCCAAACCCACTTTTTTCTCTTTTTTTTCCCTTCCCCATATGAATGGTGGCCACAAATGTTTCTTGTCCTGTCTTCTTTCAATAAATGGGAAAAGAGCAGCTTGGACTTTTGTCTAAATATCTCCTTTTGCTTTCCACACAGGAAATGGGTGAACTGTCTTCTTGAGCTTATTGTGATCCCCTAAAATCAAATGAAAGTGATGCTCAAGCATATTTTACGAGATGGACTGTAAAAACTAAAAACAATCAATGCAGAAAGGATAACATTAACGTTTCACCTAATCCTTTCAAAGTACCGTAACATTCCCCATCTCTTCAGCCCTCAGGTCTCGACTGTGGCCAACTACAATGCCATCTGAAGTAGAATTAAATTGCAGCACAGTTGCTGTGTTTGTGTCCCTCTCCTTAGTTAAACCCCAGCATCCCCTCTGTTTCTGCTATGCAATATTTACAGCTCCAAAATTTTGTTATTGAATATTGATGAAATATCATTCACCTGTTTTAGAGTGTAGCATAATTTGTAGGACATAACTGGGAGAAGCACATTAAAGGCTGATATTCATGTGCCAATTTCATCATGACTATTCTAGTACCTGTCCAAACACAGCTGGCATGAGCATTCTGGGAGTTATTTTTTCTTGTGTTTTATCTCTTGATACATTTATAGACAAAGCAGTGTAATGTAGTGTTAAATATTGAACAACTGTGTACAGTGTATAAAATGTATTAAAGGTGGCAATTCAATATGATTATGAAGTCTCGACTTTCAAGAGCAAAATCTGTTTTTTGCAGTGCAGTGCAATCAGTTACATTTTATATGAGTGTTTTAAATTAAATACTTGCATGTCTAATGACTAGTTTAAACAGCATTTTGCTCCTATTATGCATCAAGCTTTATTGTTTAATAGCCATATTAAGAGATTATATATATATAAAATTTATGTAATAACACCGTTTTAAAAGGAACGAGTGAAAGCAAAAAGGGGATTGAAAATAAGGAAACATTGGGTGCAAACTAAATAGACTTAAATATTCATATACGTTTCAGATCTCTTATTGCTGGACCTTAAACGTATTACTTTCTGTTTAAGCAACTTGAACTGTAGCAATGTGGAATTTAAAAAATATTTTTAAAATAAGAATGATGTTCAAAGTTCGTGGACATTTTATGTGTTAAGTGCCCATTTTAAGACTAATATCGCATATAGAAAGTGTATTATTTAACTAAATATACAGTATATTAATACCGCTTACAAAAAGGCGACTGCGAGTCAATCATAATAAAAGAACATTATCAGAAACATCACATTTAGGCGTGTTCGATCATTAAATATCATACAATATAAGCTAATATAAAAGATACAGTAGCGTATTTCAAGCATTCGAGCGACAATATTGTGGGAAAACGAGTCCATTCACTCACATTCAAACCAGAACAAGAAGAACAATACATGCGGGACGGGACGAGATGGTCCTCGCTGCAGAACACAAGATCCAGGGGGCGTGGTTGGATCCAGATCTAACTACCGTCTCACTCTCCACCCACCCATCTCCACCCCTAAACCTACCAATCTCCACCCCTTAGATGGATCCAACCACGCCCCCTGGATCTTGTGTTCTGCAGTGAGGGGCTACTGGACGGGACGCTTCTGTACTTCCCCGGATGCAACATTCTTAAATGGCAAAAGAGCGGAGTGCAGTGATTGGCTGAAATAATGTTTAACTTGGCGTCTACACTCCTTATATGGCCTTCCTCCGACAAACCCCTTTCACTCAATGTTTGTACGCAGGCCCCGCCCCCACCATTCATCTGTGTATGTGTGTGTGGCCGTAGTAAGGCATGCGCAGTGCAGACGAGTAAAACGGACGGAATTCAAAGTTTCTGACGGTAAGTCCTTTGTTATTGTTACGAACTAACAGTACGAATGTAGCACTTCGTTTTAATTGTACGTACTGTCAGTCTTGGAGCGTGTAACATGTTGTATGTGCGGTGTTAGTGGTTTTACAGCTCGGTTATTTACATCAACAATGGGGCTTTGCGCGCTTGGATGTGGAGCGTGGCATGGTCGCGTGCTAACGGGCTAGCTGTTATTGTTAATGGGACGCGCGTTTTGGCGCTCTCGCACTGTGTGAAAGTTTAGACGGACGAGACGGTAGCGTTCAATCCGTATTTTAACTGAAATATCATTCATGCGTGGTTTAGAAGCAGCTTCGCGAACATTTGATTGAAGAACCCACGTAAATGTTAATTTACGACAGTTCTTCGCGTAACGTTACCCTTTTCCTTTTGGTTTCCATAACGTAGATGCAAACGTGCTGCGAATGAACTAACGTTAATGAAAAATAAACCAGAACACACCGTGTGTCAAATAAGACTGAGTAATTATTTTGTAATGTATGGAGTCTTCGTGAATGAGTGGCTCGTGGCATGTTTGATGTGGTTTTCAGACGTTCACGCGTTTGCATTGATGCATCAAGCGCGCAGTGTGCGTTATGTTGTACGTAACACATGTCGTCTGAGAGGCGTTTTTAAAAGTATTATTACCTTAATATTTGTATTCCAAATATGCGTTTTGGCTTTTCCGTGTCTTAAACTCTAAGAAGAGGCGCCCGTTTAATTGCACTTTCGATTTCACAACTGCTTCTGCTGTGACAGCATCACCTCTGGTCAAAATTCCTAAAGGATTTCTTATTATAATTTGAAACGAATGCAACCGATTGTAAATAATAAAATAATCAAATAGGATTTGAAAACTAGAAAAAAAGCAAAACCAAGTCGTCCAGTTCTCGGTTCACGGACAGCAGCAGATACGAGGAAAACTTCAGACTCTGCTTCGGGTAAGTGTTCTGTTTTCCTTTGATGCCGCTTGTATTCCAAAAATTCCATGAGGAATGCTAGTGGAATTTCTGTCAAAATTTGGAGCCGGTCCTAATGAGATCAACTGAGAATCCTCTTAGAATCAAATAATGTCATACCGAAAACTCTAAGAAGAGGCGCCCGTTTAATTGCACTTTCGATTTCACAACTGCTTCTGCTGTGACAGCATCACCTCTGGTCAAAATTCCTAAAGGATTTCTTATTATAATTTGAAACGAATGCAACCGATTGTAAATAATTCAATAATCAAATAGGATTTGAAAACTAGAAAAAAAATGGTATTATCCACTAGGACAGATGAAATTCCTGTTCAATATTGGTTCCCAATTATTGTACAAAATCCATTATTATAATTTCTAGGATTTTCCAAATAAACTATTTGAGTAAACACATGCTGCTGTTCATAAAACGCTGGAAGAAATTACCACAGGGATCAAAGAAAAACTGGAACCATGTAAGAGACCATTATGTTGTTTTTAATAGATTCATCCATTTCCTTACAGCCAATGTGAGAATAATATACTATTTTATTTATTGTTTTCCCCCAAGGTGGTGGATGCAAGGGCAGGACCTGGCTTCAAGCTGACCAAACCCAAGAAAGTTAAAAATATTGATGGAAAGAAGAAAAGTAAACTGAAAAAGCTTCATAAATTCAAAAGACAAAGTGAGTTTCACTTTTGTGAAACAGATTTTTTATTTTATTTTTTTAACACTGCATGTGCACTTTAATTTAAAAGTTTTTTTAGTAATTTTATTGGGTGTTTTTGTAATTTATTTTTTTTTATTATTCATTTTCTTTAAATTTGTTCTTTTTTAAAAAAATTATTTTAGTACTTTGTTTTAAAATAAACGAAAATGAGATGCAACTAAAGTATAAAATAGAATTAACTTACAAAAATAAAAATGTATGCGCACATAAATATGTTTTGTATTTTTATAGGTTTATTATATTTTATATTTCAGTTGCAGCTCATTTTCGGTTACTTTAGTATGAAGTACTAAAATAATAGTAAAAATTAACAAAAGACAAAAACACATACAGACTGTAACAATGCTATGGTAAAACCCTGTTAATTAGTTAATGGTAAGTTTCATAATACTCAGTGAAAAACTGAAATCTTTCCTGTAATTTTACAGTAAAATAATGTTAAATTAACAGTTTTTGGAAGTGGAAAAAATACATCTTACAGCTTTTGCAGATAGCATGTTAATGTTTGCTGTCATGTCTTTACAGATTCAGATGCCCACAGCACCACATCCAGTATGTCTCCCTCTCAGTCTCCCAGCCACAGTAATCAGTCTGACGACGGGTCGGACATCGAGACCAAGCAGAGGCGTCCAAACCCATCGGGGTTCTCCTTTCTCGACCTGTCCTACTGGAAGAGGTATTCCTTTCCTTTTTACTAATGCTAAATTAAGAGTTACCTGCTAGTTGTTGAGCTGACAAATAAATAACACTGTACTTAATATGCCTCAGGCAAAAGGTGTGCTGTGGGATCGTCTACAAGGGGCGTTTCGGTGAGGTGATCATTGATCCTCGTCTCTTCAAGCCCTGCTGTAACAAGAAGCGCCCAGCTCTGGCATCCTCCCCGGACTCTCAGATCTCACAAACACATCCTTCCCCTCTTCCAGAGGACATGAAGGAGGCATGGTGATCCAACTAAAACACCCTACAAACTGTCTCGTTGAGGCCCTCATAGCTTTGTCTCCAGTGGTAGACTCTGGTATCTTCCCTTTGTTAGATTACTGTGTATGAGTTCAGTTTTCCACTTGCTTTTGTATTTTTTATGACTCTTGTAAAATGTAAGTTTTGTACCTTTTTTTTTATTTTTTATATATAACAGAAAATGAGAAAAATTGGGCATTAGGACATATTTATAGGTCTGAGTTAGGAAATTAAATGTAATCCATTTTTCATTATTACTGTAATTACTTTGGAGTTACCAGTGTTTTGTAAATAATCTTATTTTCCATACGAGTGCACCAAAAGACTTCTATTTGGCATTTAGTTTGACGGGTTACAGATGAATAATGTAAAGTGCTGTAACTAACATTATAGCCAAGGCATTAATGAGATGGGTGTACTTTTAAACCAATATAATATTTTACTCAGCCTTGCCGTCTTCTGCTCTGATTCAAGTTCAACTGTGGTCTGTTATATCACACACATGCATTTTCTGACTAGGATTCTTGAGCACAATATTCACAATGTGAATTCACCTCAACTGTGGTCTATAATATGGACATGTGCTTGTAAAATCTCTTTTTCTTTCTTGGTTTGGCATAAAGATGTTGCTCAGTATTTAAAAAATGGTTACGGGTTTGTAAATCTTTTTAAAACCAAGATGCAAAAACACATTATCTCAAGAGTATTTAAACGGTTATCATTTACACAATGGCATATGAAAGCATGCATAATGTATTTGTAGGCATAATCAGTTTTGTGGCTGTTGGTGGTGTTAGTGTTTTATTTTATTGTTGTTGTATGAGAGTGTTATAATACTGAAAGTAAGATATTACTGATTGATGAATTTCCGACCTGGCTTTACACTGTGTTTTTAACCACATTTTTCTATATTGTACACTAAAGGTAATCGAAGATGAAATTGTACAGTCTTTCAGCCTTGATGTATTGACTGCAGCCTTTTGTATGTTTTTTTCTTTCTTTGCTGTTTGGATTAATTGAAATATGACAGAATTGCCTTTTTGAGGGAAAAAAAGTTTAGCAATATTATATGGAGTTTGCAATTGGATTTGGAGGTTCAAGATTTCGGTGTATTATTTGAATGAATGTTTGTTTTTATTCACCAGCAATTCTTTGCGTCAGCATTACTGTTGACTTCAAGCTCTTCTTAAAATGCATGAGAGCAAATACAAGATGTTGATAAATTTCAGGGAAAAATGTTTTTAACTATTAGTGTGGCACATTCTCAGTCAATGTGCCTTACCAGAGATTTAGCTGATCATTTCATTAAGTTAATTTGTAATTTTTAACTTATGCTATTTATTCAAAGCTGTCTGTACAATTAATGCTGTAAAGAAGTTTTTGTGCACTTTCTTTTTTTATACTTTTTATAATATTACCATTGATAAAATTTTGTATCTCAATTTTCCTCACATTGGTATTTTCATAAAATTTTTTAAAGTAAATGTTTGTCTTGCTTGTCAGTGTTTTTAGTATAGGGTTCGTTCTTTTTTTTTTAATTGGGGGTAAAAAAAATTGGAAAACTAGAGAAAGAGGGGGGAAAAAAGTATTTTATTCTTCTAATAAGGACATTAAAGGCAGGGTATGTGATTTTTCAAAAACACTTTAGAAAACTGATTCGGGCCGAATCGCAAAACAAACTTGTAGCCAATCAGCAATAAGGGGCGTGTCTACTCGTGATGTGGAGGAGAGCGCGTTCAGTGCATGGGACGGACATTAGCGAGCCGAGCGACAGAAAGATGGAGATGGCGGATAAAAAACAAAAGAGGAAAACGTCTGCGGAAAGATAAGGCAAGAAGTAGGACCCGTGTAAAATATTGGATCAGCTTTCCAGTGCTGGAGAGAACTCAAGGAGCGGAGGCCTGCGATCGGACGCCGAGGTTGCTTTGTTTCTTCTCAATAGGTGAGTAACACCGTGTCTACAACAACTAAAGTCTGCCTACACTGGACGCGAGAAAGAGGTCAAACGACCGTTGAAAACCATTTGAAATTTGTGTCAGCACGTCATAAATAGAACCCGGCAGCAGTTTTCTGTCGGGATTTGTTGCGCCGCGCCGCTCACGTCCGATTTAGACACGTGTAACATTGGTTTTGCTTTGTTTCACAGAACTAATCGTTGCCTGGGTTGCGTACGTATATGTGGGGCGGAGCTATCAAAATAGGGGCAAGACCCTTTTGGGGTAGGGCCGTGTTTGTTTTGGTGTTTTCAAATATCAACATTGGCTACCAGAAATCACTTACTCTGCCTTTAAAGGCAG
>NW_015664312.1:594792-599153 GCF_001515625.1 Sinocyclocheilus rhinocerous | reverse complement strand
TCACAGCGCCTGCGCAACTTCGCAGTGTTGCCAAGTCCGCGGTTTTCCAGCGGTAGTTTTTAGTAGCAATTGGGCGTTTCTTTTTTAAATATCCTGGCAACCCTGAAACTTCAGTACTAAAATCATGACGTCATGATTTCGCCCCGGTTAAAGGCATAGTAGTGTAAGTGATTTTTCAAAAACACTTTATAAAACTGATTCGGGCCGAATCGCAAAACAAACTTGTAGCCAATCAGCAATAAGGGGCGTGTCTACTCGTGATGTGGAGGAGAGAGCTTTCAGTGCATGGGACAGACATTAGCCGAGCGACAGAAAGATGGAGATGGTGGATAAAAAACAAAAGAGGAAAACGTCTGCGGAACGATAAGGCAAGAAGTAGGACCCGTGTAAATATCGGATCAGCTTTCCAGCGCTGGAGAGAACTCAAGGAGTGGAGGCCTGCGATCGGACGCCGAGGTTGCTATGTTTCTTCTCAGTAGGTGAGTAACACCGTGTCTACAACAGCTAAAGTCTGCCTACACTGGACGCGATCAAACGACCGTTGAAAACCATTTGAAATTTGTGTCAGCACGTCATAAATAGAACCCGGCAGCAGTTTTCTGTCGGGGATTTGTTGCGCCGCGCCGCTCACGTCCGTAGACACGGTGTAACATTGGTTTTGCTTTGTTTCACAGAACTAATCCTTGCCTGGGTTGCGTACGTATATGTAGGGCGGAGCTATCAAAATAGGGGCAAGACCCTTTTGGGGTAGGGGCGTGTTTGTTTTGGTGATTTCAAATATCAACATTGGCTACCAGAAATCACTTACTCTGCCTTTAACTATTATGAATTGTGTTTTCTGAACCCTAGGTGGTGCCAAAATTGCATCTCTGAATGCACATAGACGCTCTCATGAAAGTTGTACTTTAATTAGACAGAGGCTTTCATTTAACAGCAAAGACCCCCAAATATGATGAATGATGATGAATATGATTTTTTCCACCCAGTGTTATAACAATTTTGGATTTATTTTATAGCATTTTTCACAATGTGCTTTACACAGAGCAGTGTCATAACTGCCAGTAGGAAGTTGATAGAGTCAGTGAAAAGATGTAAAACACAACAAACAATTCTGGAATACAATTACAAGTGATCAACACATTTAGAAATAAATATACTATATGCAGATTCCCTTTAGCGCCCCCTTGCGGTCCCCTGGGCTCTGCAGACCCCAAATGTGTAAAATAATAATAAAAAGAACTAGAGTGAAGTTTTGATGTAGAGTGGAGGGTCCACCTTCAAGCTCCACTGTGTGATGTGAGTCATGACCGTACAGCTGTTGGTTATCTTGCATTCACATATCCATTACTGTTGAAGCTGACCTGAATGGTGCCTTTTGATGAGCTGTGTTCCTCTTTCCGTGCTTGACATGTGAGAGTCAAATACCACACGAAAATAAAGACACCTAGAGGATGAAATGGACAGTATTAATGTCAGAGAATACAGGAGCTTCTGCTTCACATTGCCAATTTAGGGC
Source organism: Sinocyclocheilus rhinocerous (assembly GCF_001515625.1). Taxonomy (NCBI): domain Eukaryota; kingdom Metazoa; phylum Chordata; class Actinopteri; order Cypriniformes; family Cyprinidae; genus Sinocyclocheilus; species Sinocyclocheilus rhinocerous. The sequence continues at coordinate 597,637 of NW_015664312.1, read as the reverse complement.
CAAAAACCCAAATCAAATAAATAAACAACTGGCACTTCATGCAAGAGGTTTAAAATATGCATTGAAATTAATAATAAAAAAAATGACGTCAACATTTTTATTTTTGAACAAATGGTCAGTCAAAGGACATGCTTAATTATCATATTTTAGTTGTAAAGGAAAGGGAATTCATTTTAGTGTAGACCACGCTCTAAAACTAAGTAGCTAACAAACGATTGTCCTGGACGTCTGTAAATGGACTGGCAGAAACATTGTGAATCTTTTGAGTGTCTGCTGGTTTAAACGGATCTCGAGTCAGATTAATTATTTGTAGAGTACATTTAGTTTACACTTTAATGAAAACATTTGCAATTGTTCTGTAAAAGGTGTCATTATGACTATTTGGTCTGAGTTTTGGTTGCACTTACACAGCAGGTGCCGCCAGCGTGTGATGTTTTGAGCAGTGTTACTAACTTAAAGGGATACTCCACCCCAAAATGAAAATTTTGTCATTAATCACTTACCCCCATGCCGTTCCAAACCCCTAAAAGCTTCGTTCGTCTTCGGAACACAATTTAAGATATTTTGGATGAAAACCGGGAGGCTTGTGACTCTCCCAATGACTGCCAAGTAAATTACACTGTCAAGGTCCAGAAAAGTATGAAAGACATCGTCAGAATAGTCCATCTGCCATCAGTGGTTCAACCATAACGTTATGAAGCGACGAGAATACTTTTTGTACGTGATGAAAACAAAAATAACGACTTTATTCAACAATTCGTCTCCTCTGTGTTCTCTCCACATCTCTGTAGCGCCATTTTGGAGAATATCTGCTGAACGCAAACACAGCACATTGTGCCCTATTTTTTATAGACTTTTAGAGTGTAGCATACTAATCAATACACTGCTTAAAATTGTAATTGTTTAGAATACTAGTTAATGAGAATATACATAAAATGTAAATGTTCAAAAATGTGTAAACTTCTACAATTCATTACTGTATTACAAAATCTGATCATAGAAATCTTGTTTATATTACTTTTACAAATAAATGATAAATAAATAATTTTATGAACAAATCTAAATGAACATTTCAAATCATATTTTTTTTCTGAGATGGACAGTCAGTTTGCGTAATCATCATTGGGTTTTTTTTAAGTTACCTTATACACTAAAGGGGTTGAACACAAGTACAAATTCATATAAAAATATTAAAGTGTTTACAAACTTTCACCATTTTAATTGCATTTAGTTTCACAGAAAATTGTATTGTGTCGAGTACACAGTGACAGTTTTGTGTTGTTAAGTAATGACGTGATGGCGCAATGACATCACAACACATTTAGCAACTTTTAGCAACAAATCAACCTGCTTTTAGCAACTTCCAACTTGTTTTGGACATTTTGAGGGCATGTGGATGTGATGTGACAGGAAGTCATTGTCATATATAGGGACTGCTAAACAGCTCATGAAAAATGGGGGCAAAAACAAAAGTGTTGCGTTTATAATTTTGTTCAGTGTAGAAGTTTATTTTAAAGTGTGAAATATTACACACATGCACAAAATGTGTAAATAAATGTTTAAACATTTTTAAAACATTATGTTGTAATGCTATACTATATTCATGATTCTATACTAAGTTTTGTCTCACATATCTAACTATTTTCACTCCAAAGTACTTTTTTTTTTTGCTTTCAAAAAGTGATAGGACAGGATATGTACCCTATTAATGAAAGTGACAGTTATGCATGATTGTACCTCATTAACACCTGCTTTTTTTTCAAATAACACTGTAATAAATTCTTACCCTGAAAACTGTTGAGAATGGTGAAAACATAGAGTGAAGGGAGACTCAAGGGGCCATGGGTGGAGAAAGCCAGGACCCAGGGCACTCCCAGAGAACAGCTGAGCCCGAGTAGAGACACCCATTCTTTCCATGCCGTCCTCCGACGGTCTTTAATCTGAAGAGGTCGTGATCTTAATTTGTGCATCTTAACCAGCATCACCCCCAGCATAACCATGTTAAAGAGCATCACCAGCCCGAGATAACCATTCACAGTAATGTAGCTCACTATCTGTGTGCTTATCCAGCATCTAAACGAGAAGAAGCCAATGAAAACACTCCTGTTACAGGCCTGAGAGATGATGAAGTAAAAGTGCAGTGCAATTTTTGAATAGAATGACCTTACAGAGGTGTAACTGTTGAGCCTTCTTTATCTGTGTAAAATGTATATTTGCCATACACTTTAGTCACACCGCATATCATCACTGTAATAGTGGGTACACCTAAAGGAAAAGATTAATACAATAAAACATGCTTATACATGTTTAATTTAAATGTAATGATACTTAAAGATCAGTTCACCCAAAAATTGTCATCATTTATTTGCATTTAGTTTTTACGTTCAGGGATAGAAAATAAATAAACAGCTTGAATATTCAATCTCTGCATGTGGCCATGAAAAAACGCCCCTTCCCGCTGATTGGTCAACCAAACATTAAATCGTGCAGTCATTAGATGTTTCCCAGTTCCGCGCAACAGAATAATAGTCCTCCACTGCTACACTTGTACGGATTCTTAGTGCATTTATTTCAAATACAGAGTTCTGGCATGAAACTCTAGATGGCGCAGTCCGATAGGTCTAACTCAATCTGACCTAATGACATCATTATCACATGGCACAGCTGATTGGTTCTCTCCTGTGTCAGTAGCCAATGAGCTTGCAGCTCAACATTCAAATATATGACTAGTGCTTGCCGTAGCAGTTGCAGCTTGCTTCAGAAACACTCCAACTTCCCCAGCTCCACCTGTATAGATCTGCTACGAGGTGATTCATGTATGCTATATGGGGGTTATTTCATGTAT
>NW_015664312.1:577126-594781 GCF_001515625.1 Sinocyclocheilus rhinocerous | reverse complement strand
GGTTCTCTCCTGTATCGGTAGCCAATGAGCTCGCTGCTCAACATTCAAATATATGACTAGTGCTTGCCATAGCAGTTGCAGCTTGCTTCAGAAACCATCCACCTTCCCCAGCTCCACTTGTATAGATCTGCTACGAGGTGATTCATGTATGCTATATGGGGCTTATTTCATGTATGTTATATTTAAAGCAGCAATATTTCTTACAAGCGCACAGCAGCATGTTGTGGATGTATTGGCAGTAGCAAGTCTCAGTACTTGCTCTGCTGCAGCAGCGTAGCAGATCTATTCCGCCAAGACCAAATACATTAACATTGTCATGTACATTATCATGACAGAACTATATTTCATCTCTTTATTTTCAAACAACCAGGCTAACGAATGGCTTGACACAAACCGTACCGGGGCAGAGCCTAGACAAGGCTTCTGTGTAGGCATAAATTCAGCAACCTACCTGAGAAATATTTGTTTATCTCATAAATATTAATTTACTAAGCATTTGCACCCACAACTACCCTCTAGCCTACATCCCTGGCATATCTCCTGTTTTATTCAGCTGACCAACTATCAAAATCTGTGTGGCAAAGCTGCGTGACTCACTGGACAGCACAGAGCGAATGCATTTTGCACTGTAGTGGAGCGCAGACCAGTATCGATTTAAGTGTAAATACATAGCAGTCATAACATTTGTTTCAGACAATTCTCTGTGTTTTGGACAAGGGATGAATTTGAAATGATATAGATATGTAAAGATATGACATTATTTCATATCAGTGTAGTTTACGGTAAAATCTATGATTTTTTTTTTCATTGTTAAATTTTAGGGATAATGTTAAATAGCCATTATAAAATAGGATATAACTACTCTCAGTTACAAGAAGATACCAAAACCCTGAAATAACTATGCACCCTCGATGCGCACTTCTGCCGAGGCCGCACTGAGGCGAGCTGTGCAGCAGACTTCTACCCGACAGTCAAAGCGGCATTACGTCACGAAAGTGTGGACTCAGAAGAAGACCGCGAGGGTTTAGGGTGCGATTTGGGACAGGGCCCTATACTATTTGTCTTTGAATCACTCACTCAAAGATGCGTTAAAAGACTCGTATTCATTCAGAAAATAAAACACCATTTTGTGTGATATCAGTTAATACTCAGTATTAATTAAATAAACGCAGAGTATTGTCTAAAACAAAAGTTATGACTGCTTAAAATAACTTTAATAATAATTAAAATTAAAATACACTTAAAATAATACACTTCACTACAGTGCAAAATGCATTCGCTCTGCACTGTCTAGTAAGTCGTGCAGCCTTGCTACACCGTTTTTGATAGTTGGTCAGCAAAATAAAACAGGAGATGTACCAAAGATGCAGGTTAGGGGGTAGAATGTATGCCTACACAGAAGTAAGCCTTGTAAAGCTCTGCCCCGGGATGGTTTGTGTCAAGCCATTCGTTAGCCTGGTTGTTTGAAGAGAAAGAGATTAAATATAGTTGAAATAAACATGTTAAGAAACAGTACAACTGTAGCAGTGGAGGACTATTATTCTGTTGCAGAGAACTGGGGAACAACTGATGATGGCAAGGTCATGGCACGTTTGGTTGACCAATCAGCGGGAAGGCGGCGTTTAATTCCCGCCCACATGCAGAGACCCAATATTCAATCTGTTTATTAATTTTCTATCCCTGAACATAAAAACGAAAAATATATATATATATTTTTTTTTTATGAAAAACTAAAAAGGTGCCGTTTTCTTATTTTTCTGTTTTCAGTATTAAATAAAAAAAAGAAAAAAGAATGATTGGAAGATACCCTGACTGGATGCTGAATTTAAATGAGAATTTTAACTTTTCACTTTGGCTCAGCTCCTCAAAAAAAAAAAAAAAACACTTAACCATTAAGTGGTTGAAAGTGAGCCTGTTCTTCCTTTCCTATCAAAACCCCAAGGGTCTGGCTGCGGACATGCACTTGTACTCTCAGACACCTTCGCTTCTGCAAGAGACTTCACTTGCAATCTTTTTTTATTTTATTTAATTAATTAATTTATTTTAATTTTTAGAAAACCATAAACACTTAAAGTGCCCCTATTATGCCATTTCCAATATTGCCTTTCATGCAGTGTGTAATGTAGCTGTATGTGAATGTAAACGATCAGGGCTGCATTTCTTATATTATATTATATTATATTATATCCGAGTTGTCTGGAACGCAGCATTAGGTTAACATTTCAATAAACGAGCGTGTAATACAATTACGAACCATTCTAAGGCGACATTTCAGCACTTGACAAACGGATAGCGACTCCTAAGTAGCATTTAAAGCACGGCTACGTGCGATTGTGTTAAGTGCATTTTTGGGAAAGGCACATGAAACAAAAATGAACTATCGTAAAATGACTCGTAGAAAACGCTCTTAAACTCTAAGATCAATCGTTATCGCGAAACGCAGCCCAGCAAAGTTGTAAAGCCGAAAGTGCACGATAAATAAAGTTATTGTCTCCCAAAATAAAGAATGGACTCTCTACAGCCTAAACGAGTCATTAGTAATTCGAATCCCACTTCCGTGACGGCTACACGTCACGGAGTAACACATTTGCATAATTCCTGCCTACGCTCTACGTTGGCCGGCAGCGAACAACTTGACTCCGCCCACAAACACGTCATTTTACTGACGACTGCTTCTCTAGTTTCGGGGAGTTATGCGGGATTCACTAAACGCTTGCTCTTGAAAGATGGCTCAGTACCCTCTTTAATTGGACCAGCTGGCTCCACTGAATCACAAATATGATAAATAATAGATGTTTATATTTTCTATCGAGCGTTCAAAATACGGAACTATGGCAATGGGCGTATCGTTTCCGACACGCGCTGTACGCGGTAGACCAATCACAACAGACTGGGCCATCTGACCAATCAGAGCAGAGTAGGCTCACGGAAAGGAGGGTTTTAGAGAGACTGAATCTTAGAACTGCTTTGAACGAATCGTTTGAGAATCGCTGGAAAATGAGGTGATATTAAATGCATATTTTGAGAAAACAAAAGCATTTTTTGACCTTGCATGCATGTAATCTTATTGTAGGAGACTCCCAAAACAATATTAGGAACCTTAAAAATGGCATAATAGAGACACTTTAATATGGCTTAAAATGTATTAAGATAGTGCTATTAAAAGATCAAATTAATACATTAAGCCATATTAAGTGTTTATAACTTTGCGAACTTTATAAACTAACCTTGAGAAACACTATATAAAAATCTGAAACTGCATTTCATGACACACATATATTGAGGGCTTAAATCCATCATGGTACTTTGGGCCCGAGATGGGAAATATTATTTCTTGAGAGTTTAGCAGTAATACTTTCAAATGAAAAATTAACACACACACACACACAGACACACACACACACACACACACACACACACACACACACACACACGCCACCATCTGAGAATGAACTACATTCTGGACGATGGTACATTTGTTTATATATAGGTTTATTTTTGATGGTGTGAAAATCATACTGACCTTTGCCATTTTTATCAAGATGCCAGTAGACACAGATTCCATTTTCACTCTGCAATAATAAAAGCACACTTTTACAGAAGTGAAAATAGGCAACTCATCCAAAAAAAATCCACAAGGGCCACAGTGTGTTTTTACAATTATAGTGTGATGTGAAAGCATTTTACCTGATTGGTGTTTATGAATCTGAGTTGAACAGGCTGAGAAAGGTTGCGAATTTCTTTCACACCAAGCCAAACTCCCAACACACTTTGCCCATGCAATATTGGGCCTGACTCATGTGAGTCATTTCTCTTCTGTGTCAACACCACAATAACAAATGGTCCGAAGAAGAAACCACCAGGTTATGAAATGCATATGTTGCCCAAAGAAGATAAAATCACATAAAATAAGGCTTTGAGGGACAGACGTACAATAATTCTGTGTACCTTGGTGTCTAAACTGCTGCTGACCCTGAAGAAAGTCTCGTTGAGAATAGACACAATCAAATCCACTTCCTTATGGTTTCCCCCCCGTCTATTGCTGCTCCTCTGTAATGCTTCTTCAGAGACGTGGATTTTATATCCTCTTTCTGTATCAACTATTTCCTGTAAAAACGGTGAAGGCACAATCCAGCGTGTGACCTAATTGATCTTCCTGTACTGCTGACTATGTTGCTGACACTTGAACTTTATTTCTTGCTTTATGGCTTTTTTTTTAGTCTTGAAGTTAGTCAATCAGACAGTAACCACTGTCTTGAACCTTACCTCTGAGGAAACTGGTCTAGAGAAATAATTTGGAACTCGCATCCTAGAAACTTTAGATGAGCAATTTCTCATTCCATCTTCAATACACCTGTTAAAAAATACATTTAATATATTTTATACCTCTAAACATTATAAAACATGACCTGACAGCAAAGCAACCTGTCCATATCATACATTTATGACATCTAAAAAAATTAAAAAAATTAAAAAACGTCTTTCTTTTCACTTCTAACAGGGAACGTTCTCAGATCTTTGGCTAACATTCTAACAAGATTCTCTCAAAGTTATGAACAAGCCTTTTCCAGTAACATTAATAGAACTTCCATTTCAAAGTTATCTTGTCTTTAATAATATTCTCAAAACGTTATTTATACATTGCTAATACTTACTAGTTTCAGATGGTTCAGATAACATTTAAAAGTAACTTTCCCATAATGTTTGTAAAATGATCAAATGGAACGTTCCCTTAATGTTTTCACCAAGTCAGTTAGCAATTAGCAAAATGTTCTTAGAATAAAAATTTAAGGGGGTCTGAATACTTTCCGTACCCACTGTATGTTAGCTGGGTTGTTACAAGATTAAGAAGATAACAAAACTCACGATGGAACATTAGCTTGCTCCGTACATATTTGTGGAACCATAAAACAAGGCACACCTGCAAACAAGTCATATCATGGGAGGTAAAAAGCATTGTAATTCAGTTAAAATCAATCCAAAATTGATTCCAATTTTGTCAATCCAAATTTGTATCACAACCCTTATTCACAGATTTATAAAAACATTCATTTGAATATTATACGTCACAACAGAGTAAATGTGATTATGATCAACAGTCACTCTTTTCGAGTTAAAATGATATGATTATACTCATATTTCGGAGCAGAAATGTAAAAATGTAGAGCATATTCATACTCACGTGTTTCATTCTGTATTGTGGAGGGAAACATTGGAAATATCCAAAGAACAAAATAGTACAAGCCTCTCATTTCTCTCTTCGTATGCTCGGTTCCCCTAGTGCGTCTAGCCACTGTCAGCCACTCAAGCTGGTCTCATGTGATCGCTGTGGCTTCCTGTCTAACATAGTTTTTAACATCACTTCATGAAGAACCATGACACGCTTAACTGGAAGCTTTCTACTTACCAACACGAAACATATGTGATGTTACGGTGAAACGAAACCAGACATTTCTAAACGAATGACTAATTACACAAAAAATGCAATAAAACTTTTAAATGCACATATATAAAATGGCATTATTGTAATGTGTTTCCAATAGGCTCAAACATATTTCAGACTTATAGATTTATTATTAAATTCAAAAACACTAATAATAGAACAACTGCGCATTTAGCATTTTTATTTACAAATCACAGCTTTTAATAGTTTTGTTAGATATGACAAGTACGTTTCAGATTAGATATGTTACATCATAGATTAAGGTTTTAGTATGTGTACAGCTACAAAGAGGAAACTTTTTTTTTTTGGATGTACTGTTATTAGTGTAAAGGAAGTTCTCTTGCAAAAACAATAAAATGCCATTTTAAACGAACAGCCCATGATGAAAAGTTCTTAAGAATTTTTTGGTTGCATGTTGTGGTAGGTGTCGTTTTTAAAAGTTTTAGTAAATGAGAGGAGCTTATTTGGAGGTGTCCAGAGTGGATTTAGACTTGGAATGAAGTGTTTGCGCTCTGTTTTTCCTCGCTGTAGCACACATCCACACAAAGATGTAAAACCCTGTAAACAGACAAACATGATGTTTCAGTCCACCATTTTTTAGTTTTCAAAAAGTTTCTATTCCCCTTTTCTTTAGTCTGTACGTCACTGTATTCTTCTACTTGTGGTTTAACAGGGAAACAAAGAACCCGTCCTGCTGTTTTTCACATCCTCCAAGACTAGAGTTGTGACTTCATAATTAGACTTGTGTTGACCCTAACTGTCCTTTGGTAGCAGAACAATATGCTAGAGTTTCGCATAAAGACATATCTTTGTGATGTGACTAATATTTCTGCCTCGTTTTTTCCCCTGGTCTTGTTCACCTGACCAGAACAAACCAAGGAAGATCACATCACTTTATCAATGACATGACGTTCATGACTTGAACACACCTCTTTTATGACGAGTATTAAAATTACTTTTGTTTTTTTGGGGGTGGGGGGTGGGGGAGCATAAAGTCAAAAATGTCAGGGTGATACAATAATAATGATGAAAAAGCCTCATTAAAAAAATGAAACTCTTGAAAAGAAAATATTAAGTTGTTTGGTGTAATATTTTAGCGAGACTTCTTATTAATATTTGAAAAGTCAAATCCAAGTCATGTGGTTTGACACACAAGATCGTGTGGTACAACCAACGTGCAGGAAAAATACAAATAAACCTGGAAATTAGGACTCTCCGAAGACTTATCATAGTCATGAATTTATAATTAATGACATTTCTAAAAATGCATTTTACATTGAAAAATGTTGTTAACCTGTACATTCACAGCTATTTAAGATGTAAGGCAAATAGTTTATACATTGTACCCAATGGTTAGAGTCAAATTTAAATTTAAACTTGGATTGAAAAACCATTTGAAACCAACATGAACATTACGAGTACTGTACATTTCTGTACATTTGATCATAAACTCTCTAGTATGTCATCAACCCACCTATTCTCTCTTGTACCCTGAGTAAACCTACCTTGCATTGAGTTTAAGATGCAGAACAGGTAGAGTATTGGGTAGTTGATATATCCAGAGCTGAAGAAGATCAAACCCCATGTTGTACCCTGGAGACACATGAGGCCCAGCACTGTGCCAGCATCCTTCCAAACTGGCATCTTGCCATGCCTGTTGCCCACATGTCGTAGCTTAAAGATCTGTCTGGACACCGTGACTAGGATTCCTAAGTTGAACACGAATACGATGGAGAAGTAGAAAATGTTCACGCCATACAGGACATGAGGGTCTCTGATCCAGCAACTGTATCGGACGAAAGAAGGTTTTACAATGTGAGCAACCTGTACTTCATACGTACATTTGACTGTGATTGACCGGCAGAGAGCGCTATATAATTTAACAACATTTGTCTGTATCTAATGCAAAGTAACAATGTGAAGACTTACATTTGATTTGTTGTATTCGTATCAGATAATGCCATCTCCTTGATCCCATAAATGTTATTAGCTGACAGCAAGCCTCCAACAATAACAGCAGGGACTCCTGTCAAGAGGACAAGATCAAAGTTTTTTTTTTTAAACATTATCCTTTTATCTTTTTTTTTTTTACTTTCATGTTGTTTCAAACCTGTATGACATGTAAAGATATTTTGAAGAATGTTTCAACAGTTTTTGTCTATTTAATGGGCAACACTGGACCCTTCTTGATCATCTTTGTAAAATAAAGCATGTACGTACATATGATACATACTTTGAAACAATGTGAATTGTGAAAAACACTATACAAATACATTTGCCTTGACCTCACTTGACCAGCGGTTTACAGAATTAATGGATGGATGACTTTCATTATATGGACTTAAAAGTTAGATATTTTTCAAAATATCTTCTCTTGTGCTCTGCAAAGTAAGGAAAGGCTTGGAAAAACATGAATGTGAATAAATTATGACAAAATGTTTATTTTTGAGTTGTTAATAAGTTTCGGGAATCACAGCATAAAGTAACACAAGTAATCAACACAGATCCAGCCCATCAGTTAACGTCTTGTGCAAAAAGCTGCACATTTTAAGTCTCTCTATCCGTAATATTTCTTTCTCCAGAAAAAAATGTGGTCTCGTATGAATCAGGAGAGAAATGTGCACAGATCAAGCATAGTTTACAAGCGAAAACAGACCAAAACAGTTCTGTTTTGATGGGAGACGACAACAGGGAATATTTATTCACTGGAGGAGCATTATTATGGATTATAGACTGGTATTTTGGCTTGAAGCGATGCATTAAACACCTTAATAATGGAATTTGTTTATTACAAACACGCAGCTTTTTGTTTCACACTGTGTTAGTTAATGGACTGGAGTGGTGTGGATTACTTGTGTATTATTGAGATGTTTTATCAGCTGTTTGAACTCTCATACTGACGGCACCCATTCACTGCAGAGGATCAAGTGATGTAATTCTAAATTTCTCCAAATCTGTTCCGATGAAGAACAAAACTCATCTACATCTTGGATGGCCTGAGGGTGAGTAAATTTTCAGCACTTTTTTCCTTTAGGGTGAGCTATTCCTTTAAATTTCATTTTGAGATTCAAATTTTCATCGTTACGTGAAGCATCCCTTTAATGCATCCTGCATGTCTATTTTGGCTGCTATGGTTTTTTATGTTGTTATGCATTTTGTCTTGATGCTCACCCCATCCGATCAGGGACAACTTGACCATGTAGTGTCTGATGTAAATGTTGAAGACTCTGATGAGAAGAAGGTAGAGGTGCAAGGCTTCAATAGCCATCCAGGTGAAAGAACACAGCAGGCTGTAGTGTAAAGTCACAGCAATAAACACACACACTTCTTTCACTGTCAGTGTGGCAGCCCACTCAATGAGCATGAAGCTCAGGTTGAGGAGAAACAGAGCGGCGCTCAGAGACACGTGGATGCTGTTGGACACTTCTGCCCTTGCATTACTGCAAAAACACATATAATCTTTATTGAAAACTCAATTTTTATATTAACAATAATGTGAATCAAAGCACAGATTATATACACGTTTATATGAATAACAGAAGGAACAGCACCTGCTGAAAATGAACGACAAGACAGTAGAGGCAGAAAAGAACGCAGACAGACCACAGCCTACATAGCTGATGTACGACAAGATTTCCCAGTGCTTTCCATCAATGTTTATCACCTCAGCCTAGAGTTTGGGAGAGATAAAGGAAATGTGGTAGTGAAGGAGAGAATTCAATTAAAACAGAATCAGCACAGCATGGTTTCTGCTACCTTACACGTTTAGTAATGGCCTGAATGAATGGCTCAGTACTCACTAGAAGCACAGCAAAAGGGGTCATATGGTCACAGGAGCACTCCACAACATCACTGGTATTGTTGGTGAGACAGCCGTCTGTATTCCAGCTTCCATCTGTAACAGTAAACAAAATTCAGTACAGCATTAAAGGACATATGTGCCTCATATAAGATCATCGTTCATTGAAACCATTAACCATTACTGTACCGTTTTCATCATAGAACTGACAGGAAAGGTAGTAGTCCTTTAGATATAAATACAAACAGAAATAAATAATTAGCAGGACATTTTTAGGCAATTTGCAAATATTTAAAATTGTATTCCAAGTTACACTTACAGATGTGTTCTGTGTGTAATTAAGTTTGAATTTAATTTTAAGTGGATCGTTCAAATTTTTAATGTCACATCCAGGGACTTCAATCCGTATGACTTTGGAGGTAAAATTTTTATTTCTCACTTTAAGCTGTAAAAAAAGACCATAGGCTGATTTGCTTACTGTAAAATTAAGAAACTGTGTGACAATAATCACAATTTTCTAATCACTATGACACTGGACAGAACAATAGAAACATTAAAAGTGGGTGTGATTTGAACCTTAAAGTGCTGATCAGAATCGTAAGTAACTATGCCAATTTTGGTCTGGTTCCCATTTTTGAAAGGCTCAACCGGGATCTGTATATCAGCTACTTTATCAACATGTAATACCTTAAAAGAAAAAAAAAAAAAGTCAGCAACTTTTACATGCTTGTATATGCTACATTGTTCTATACATTGTTATATATGATCTACATTGTTTAGAAATTAAGCTGCAACCAGATGTTATCAAAAACCTGCTGTAAGCCATTTCTTTTTAGGAGTATCACCCATAAAATACAGTGGCGTGATTCAGTCAGGCCCTTTAATCCCTTTAAAATTGGAATGGGAAAACAGGTTCAAGAGTTACGAAATGCCATTTCACCCTTTCAGTAAAAACATATATGCATTCAGGAAATAAATTAAATATACAGCCGTAATAAAACTATGCATTACATCAAATGTCATTCCTGTCTGACAGAGAGCATAGGAGGCATTGGTCTGTGATAGCCAATAACTGCTTATTATGAATGATGTAGTTCTATATTACTTCACAAAATTTGATCATTCTTTCATATTATGGAAATGACCCAAAATCTGGCCTTCAACTGTTTGCACCTTTACAAACAAGGGGCTACATAATTATGCCGAAGTTGAAAAATGTTGAAGTAATCATGCATTTTCTGGCAAAGGTGTATAAAGAGGACTTTATCTTCAAATAGACAGGCAAATTGTAAAGAGACCAGCAATTTACGAGAGCTGCCAGTATGCAAGAATACTTCCAAAGACTTATATAGCAAGACAGTGTACTTGTATTACTATAGGGCACCACAGGTGATCATCATTCTAAACCCTGCTTTTAACCCCTGGTAAGGGAACGTTTCACACTTGTAATTTAGTAGTGGGGTTAGCACCGTATTTTACCTGGGGTTAACCCCGCGTTGCGGTGCCAGACTTGAACAGTGTGAAATCAAGCGATGTTCATAATCAAATGCACAATATGGCATGTCTTGTAAACGTCATCTACAAGCATGTCTTGTAGAAGTCATGCCTTCTAAATAAAAGAGCCAAACGACAGTTGACAAAGTCACTTCGGTTGCTGTTAGAAGCTCAGATTCCCATAGAAACGATTGTCACGATGTGTCTCAATCAGCTCCCTATATGGCATTAATCAGTACAGGTGTGTTTGAATTGCTGATATGCTATGCTGTGCAGAACAATTGTCATCTCACTCGAAGCAGTGCATATCAGTTAGAAATTTAGTTTTCCAACCACTTCACCCGACTTGTTAAAATCATGAAGGCCCACTTCTCACCCCCTAAACCTAGCACCCAGTGGCCCTGTTCACATCAAGATGAATGTTCGGGGCAAAATTTTGCTGTGCTAAACATTCTAATTTGAATGAATCATGCATCTGTTAAGAGTCAGACCAACACAAACATTCAAAACAAACACATTTTTGTTTATGGAGAGGTTTTCCATTTTGTCACATGCCCAGAGCTGCTTTTATTACACGAAACTTTGACTTGGTGGTGCTTATGAACAGACTATTTTGCTAAATATACATACTAGCATATTGAAGAAAAAATTTTGAAAATACGTATGTCACGCTTTGCTTACAGGAGGAACAAGGAGACGAGGAGATTTCACAAAACGAGAGTCTTTAATAATCCAACAGGGAGACACAGAGCACAAGGAAGTCGTTCAAGACCCGACAAGGAAACATGAGGCAGATTACACATTTATACTAAACTTAACGAGGGACAGACAGGTGCGGGGAATCAACTAATAATGACACAACGAGAACAGGAACATGACCAAATAAGGGAACACTGAAACAGAAGCAGGGGCAAATCAAGTCCATAATCCTGACAACGTACTAGCATACTGGGGTCCTAATGGAGACCCAGTTGACCTTCTTTGAAACGGCTATTAGTACTGACAGCAACAATGTAAATGTAACGGTGGGCGCTTTTTTAAATGCTATCTGACTGAAAGAAACAACATTTATGATACAGTTCATGTCATATTTTACTGATAATTTAAAAATGTTTTTGAAATGTGAGTTTGGCAAAAAGTTTTTTTTTTTTAGATTTTGGTATTTCGCCTTTTAAATAGACAAGAGTTGGTCCTGCATGACCAAAATAGCTGCTCGAAGGCATTGCCAATATGGCCACCGAGTGAACTGACTTTCCTTGAAAGGCACACTGTGAATGTAATGAGACAGAACAGGCCTAATGATGTTCTTAGTCATTTTTATTATTAGGATGTGTTATGTTCAAATATGATAGATGCAGTATGCATAAATTGTGCTTAATGCACTTTGGACTGGTGTTAGAAAATCTTATCACAGACCACACTTTTCATTTTTAACAGAAATCTTGTTAACTACACATTCACAAGCTGAGGAAAGTCATTTTAGTCCACAGCCTTTACATGTTCCCTGTGTTTTCTCTGGATTTAGATGTTGAAGTGTTTCCTGTGCTCTCTTTGTAGTCAGTTTCCCTTGATTAGTCTCCCCGGGTGTGTCTTGTTATCTTATTACCATGTCAGCTTGTTAGTCCTGTGTAAAGCCTCTGTGTTTCACTTGTTCTTTGTCAGTTATTAAATGTGTGTAGACACCTGTGATCCAGCCTAGTTTGTCTCCTGGCATTTGCTTGTTTTGTTTTAATACATCATACTACAACAAGATCCGCATTTTCTCCTGTTGTCACTACTGCTTCCGGTCATTACAGCAACTATATTGGCAATGCCTTTGAGCAGCTATTTTGGTCATGCAAGACCAACTTGCTAAGTACAATTGCATTTTTGTGAGATGTTTTTTTTTTTCTTCAAACCAAAGTTTGTAATGATATGATTCACTTCAGAGCTGCTTAGTTTGCTTAATGCTTGAATTTTTTTTAAGTCCCTATGGACAAAAATGAAAAGGAAAAATATTTCCAAGGGCACTGCTGGTGTTGCAGAAATCACTTACAGCAGTTTAGTAGCTTACAGAATTATGTCAGCTTGGACTTTTGGCATATATAATATGGGGCAAGAGTCTTACGCTTGGAGCGGCGATTGGTACAAAATCATCTGTCGTGTTTAAATTCATCTTCACCACAGTCATGGAAAGATCCTCATGATAGTAGTTCTTGGATTGCTCCAAAATATTCATATTTATAATGTTGTGGATGGCTTTCCTTTCCACTCTGCACAAAGAGGAGATAAACATGAAACAAAAAAGGCAAAAAAGTCTAAGCAGTGTTTCCAACTCTGCTCTTGGAGACCGCCACAAAACGGCACTTTCCCTAACCAAACACACCTGATGTATTGTGAAACAAAAAAGGCAAAAAAGTCTAAGGAGTGTTTCCAACTCTGCTCTTGGAGACCGCCACAAAACGCACTTTCCCTAACCAAACACACCTGATGTATTGTTAGGTGCTTCCAGAAACTTTGGAACCACTGAATGTCCAATGAAAGAATTGTGCATTTTAAAATTTTTAACAAGGTTATATTTACCGAATGTAGGTATCCACAACAGTTTCACTGAAGATCACATCTCTGCACATTCCTTTAATATTGAGAATGTTTCTCATGTCTTGTGGCATATTCATTTGTGTCTCTTTCATTTTCAGGAGCTTACTTATGCCATCAGGCAAGCAATCTACCACAATACATTTGCTTGGTGTTTGATCTACAGTTAATATATGAAAGGAAAAGTTAATGTTCTGAGAAGTTATCATACTCAATGCACATTTCTTATAAAGCTGTTGTGTAACTGGTTAAATTTAATGGAAGAAAATAATCCTTACTTACTTATACTGAAGTCAACTGTCGTGTTATCCTGATAATTTATTGCCAGGTTCAGTGTTTCTGGTTGTGTGAAGTTTTTGTTTGCAAAGAAATCATGATAGGAGCACTCAATATAACACAAATTTGTTGTTGAATAACAAAGCATCTGTTCCGCAGTTTCCGAAACAGTAACGTTGGGTCTAGATGCAAATGAGATTCTCATCTCCATTGTCTTATTTATCAGTTTTAGACGTGCTTGACATGACAAAAGGAAAATACACAATTACACAGTGAAATGTAAGTGTTTAAAAGAGCTTTAAGTTCTGTTGTTAAGTTAAAAGAGATTTAAGTTCTGTTGTAGGGGAGACCGGGGCTGGTTGTCACATGGGGAATTTGTCATTAGGGTTATCTGTCTGTAAAGGGGGGTTTCCTATGTATTTCACAACACTTCAGCCAATTTCAGGATTCCTTGCCCTAGCAAAGTCTCTGACAATCTGACATTTTGTACTTCTATAGACTCCAGGAAGTTTGCGGTTTAGGAAATGGTGGCTCTTGAGACTAAAGTGTTCCTGATGGTTTAATTTTTGGTTTAACACCTAATTCTTCACCTAAATTCTTAAAGTATTTTTGCAGTTAATATCTTTTCTTCTCAATCCGGTCCCATTATTATTATTTTTTTTGTGACCCTGCTGTCCCAGTGAGCATTTCTTATCCAATGGCCAGACCTTAATTTAGCAATTTCTATAGTATTGCATCCTTCTCATGGGCATTTAATCATTTTTGACTTTTCAGTGTGTTAACTCTCTCTTTTTTTGGTCTATTTTACTTAATAATTATGCACATCTAAATATAAGACGTTTTTCACTTTCAACCCTTGTTAACAATTATATCACTTCCAAATGACTGTATACAAAATGAATAGTATTTATTACGACCAATGTGGTTCGTAATTGGATATAAATGGAAATGGATAAAAAAATATAAGCAAAATATCGACTTGCCTAATCATTATGCACACACTGTATATCACACTGGCAAGGACAAGAGTATCACTCATAAATGTCAGGATGGGATGGGAATAGGTCACAGGTTGTTACAGTTTTACAGAATGCAATTTTATAAAACATTTATATTATATTTATAAAAATGAATCTTTTAGTTCCTTTTTTATAATGCTTATATATATATATATATATATATATATATATATATAAAAATGAAAATCCCATAATAGATTGTTAAATGGCAGGCTCTATTAAAAAAATTGAGTTTCAAAATTAAAGCTACCTAACAGAACTATTCAATGAAGTCAAAAGCCTGAGGACCAGCGCCGGTCTCCCCTGTATCTATAAAAAAATATCAACCTATTTACTTTATGGGAATGTCCATGGAAATTGTATGCAAATATTGTCCTTATTAGAACAAAACCAAAGTATCAAAGTACATATTCAGAATACACGGAAATTTAGATGAAGTATTTCTTATTTCAGGAAGAGGGATTTAACCATGTATTACCTCTTTGAGCTTTAGTAATCGTTTGTAGTTAAACTAGCAATGGGAATCAATTTCATATAATTTTATTTTTTTTTACAAGAAGGTAAGTGGTTTTAATAGTTACCCTGGTTACATTCTCCACCATTCGGGCCATAAATCATGATCAGAAGTAGAAGAAGTATAATATCTTCAGCTTTCTGGGACATCTTAGGATTTATGGAGATAAGAATACATTTTTTATGAATAATAATATTTTTTTTTTTGCAAATATCTTTGTTCATTTAGAAAAATACCCCAAAATGAACCATTTTACAACTATTTTAATACAATACAATATATTAACGAAATGTTCATCTCTTTAAGTAACTTAATTATAAGAACACTCCAAAATGATCCTATAAGAACGTACTTACCTTTCTGTTTTCCTAGCAGGATGAAGTGGTGACAGCTCTGTATAGAAGATTCAGAACTCAAATGGAGAGTTGATCATCAGCCATACTCAAATTTTATGGCTTCAGATATATCCAGTGAGCTCCAATGACAGCAGAGCACAACGACAAGCCTTGTTAGCACTTTGTATATGACGATCATGACCATATTATGATGTTTGGGACTTTTACTGACTAGAACAGACTGTGTTAGAGTCCTTCAATTAACGTCTTGTGATGTCAAAAGGTATGGAAAAAAACTAATCAAATAATCCATAATCCATAATAACACTTCCTCCAGTGAAACTGTACCGCCTACAGTTGCTTGCAAACTGCAGGTTATTCTGGTTAACAAACACCCACTTAGACAGGACTTCCAGTACTTCCAGTTTAGTATGCAATATGCATTAGACATTTAGTACACAGACTGTGAGCGGCCCGAGGATGTGCTGTCTGAGACTAAGATATGGGCTAAATTCAGACTAGCATATTTGTCTTACTATTTCTGTCATTGTAAGAGTACAAGAATGCTGTTCCAAAGTCAGCGTAATTTTTTATTGTTATGGGAGGTGATCTTTCCGGCATCCCATCTTGATGGTCAAAAAATAATTAGATTTTTTTTTCTTCCAGGAAAAAATATGTTGGTAGTAATTGATTAGAATGAATCCAATGCAAATTGTTAACGGCAACATTTGAATGAATTTGCCTACTGCCTTTCGGTTTCATAGGAACTCATTCTGTCATGTACACTGTTATGTAGGCTACCCTTGTATCATTCCAAATATGGCTTTCTTTTCTGTAGATATTTGGATATGAAAATAGTCCTAATGCCATCCCAGACGTGTATGACTTTCTTATTCAGATAAGAAAATAATCAATTTCTGTGAGTCTATATACAGTATTGTAAGTGATTATAGGTCCTGAAATGATGATGCTCCAAAAAAAACACACACATGCCAATCGTGACGGTAATAAAGACCCCACTTATGAGACATCAAAGTCTTGCGAAACGAAACGATAGGTCTGAAAAATACGAACATTTTAAACCTATTAACTATAAGACATGGCTTTTTCCATCGCATTTTTTGGGTGAACTGTTCCTTTAAGGAAAATGCTCTGTTTATGTGAACATATTCACTGTTTTGTTGTGTATTTATGGCTTGATGTTATATTTATTCTATAACATTCTTGCTGCTGGTAAGGTGACGCTTTCTACTTGCTGAGCCAGGTGAGGTAACCCTGAAATCTCTACGACATGATCTGAAGAGATCTATTTTAAAGTGAAAAATGTTCATTTCAAACAATGTTCGACAATGTAAGGAGATGCGGTTCCCTTTACCAGCCACTAGATGGCACCAAATACGTCTATTATTCAATTATTGCAGCCGTCCATGCCAGTGTTCCACTCATTTGTTTCACTTTTTTTTGTGTTGAATTTGTGCTAACCTTCTAGAGTGCACAATTTGATTCTAACATATCTTTGGAAAAAATAACAACGGAAATTATTTAACAAAAGTTTAGTACTAAACAAGAGTTTAGTCTCACATTTTAACACAAACTAGCTCATAAAAAGTAATTTTAAGTTCTGTGATCTAGGAAAAGAAGTAAAAAAAAAAAAAAGACTGATGTTAAATTCAGTGAATTTCATTATTCAGAGTCAAAATACTATTTTATTTTAGCATTAATTGGGATATGTAACAAAACCTTGGAAGAGGACATCGGGACTCAATAAAAAAAAAAAAAAAGACATGAATGAACATGCATAGGCAAAAACAACAGATTTAAAAAAAACAAAACAATCGCCAATACATTTCTGTCAGGACCACTATCGTCAAAGATGATTGACAATTAGCATACAGTTTGAAATCACCAATACATTTTTAGTTTTCAGGATTTTTTTTTTTTTAACCAAACTTTGTATAAAGATAATTCTCAACTATGTTATAACATAATGATTTGATATACCATTTTTCTTCATGCAAAATGTGTGTAAAATGGCTATAAACAGGTTTTCTCATTATATAAAATGTATCTATAAACTAAATTTAATTTACATATTAATGTGTTTTTGGGGCACCATGTAATGAAAAAAGAAGTGTAATAATTGACAAGATTTTCATAATAATATATAACATTTCATAGGAATATTGAAATATAATTTC
>NW_015664312.1:554924-577067 GCF_001515625.1 Sinocyclocheilus rhinocerous | reverse complement strand
TCCTGTTTCGTAACAGAAAGTCATATTTTGATTTGAAACCTCATAACATTTTCCTGAGATGTTGATTTATGACACACAGTTTAAAAATTAGTCAGATTTAAATGGTAATTACAAAATATTATCATATTTCCATAAGAGTGTCACTAAATTAATATCAGACATTTTTGAAGTCCAAGGAGAGGGAGTGGTCATGGTCAAACATCCAAACATTTAGTATCTCTGAAAAGTACAGGACATCCAGACTTAAAACTGTGGCATGTATAGTCTCAGAGAAATCCACTAAAATATAATGTCCTCATATGAGGATGCAGGGTCTCAGGAGTATAGTACAGTTTGATTAAGAAATTGAATAACATCATCTCTGTCATGACTGTTTGCATGTTGGTGTTTTGACATTTAAATATCTCTCTGCTCGTTTTCCTTGTATGCAAATATTCGGAACTAAAAGTTTTACATTGGCATACTAACATATCTGTCGAATGCAGTGTCAGACGCAGCAGACATGTCAAGCAGTTTGAGGACGGATGATCTTGAGATACTTCTCAACAGTTGCAGTGTTACCCAAACCTGCTTAAATGTGGTAGACATGTTTCTTGTGTACCTACAGTTTTAAAATCATGTCATAAAATTAAAAATTAACCACAGAACACTGTATTGTGCCATAGCTTGTGCCAAGAATGTAATCAGACCCCTTGATTTTTTCACTTTTTGCAGCTTCATGCTAAAATTAGTTATTTTCATAACCAATCATCATCATTCTACACTCCTTTCCCTATAATGCGGTATGGAGTATAGACTGAAACAAACAAACAAAAATTCTACTTTAAAACATTTTAGCATTAGGCATCATAAGAAAATGTGTTTAAAAAATGAAGGGGTTTGAATAGTTTATGAATGCATTTTATATTGTAGCTATATTGTACAAAGCAACTTAAATTGCATCAGTGGTATACATTTTATCAGTTTATGCATTGGCTGGAATCAAACCCATGTTGATGCCATTGCTAGTGCCATGTTGTACTGTTTGAGCTACACTGTACAGGAACACTAGTTAATATGTACTGGCAATATTTTTGTGTTGCTACTGGACTCAACAGACCCACACATCAACTCAGCATTTTAAACTTGGCTTTATTGCTAAATTTAAATAAAAACAGTGCATTTACAATTTTGTATTAGAATCCATTATTTTGAAATTAAACACTCAATGAAACATGCAATTTAAATAAATGTACAGTATAGAAAAAGGGTAGGTTATTACCTGTCTTCTGATTTACTATGAATAGCATAAGGGAAATACTTAGCATTGCGCATCTGTACAGTGAATATAGTGAAAGTCTCTAAAGTTCGAGATTGAAATGTTATTTTTGAACCTCACTCATTTTTATATTGTATAGACAAAACAGTTGTCTGATAATTGTTCAAAAAATATTATCATTTGTGTTCTGCAGAAGAAAGTAAGTCACACAGATTTGGAACAAAGGAAATGATGGCAAAGTATCCAAAATCGCCCCATACCCTGATTCACTATTCCCAACATTAGTCCAGCGAGTAAATGAAAATGAGTGGTGAATTCTGACAGTGACGTTGCATTCAGATATGTAGTATGTACTATATAGTAAGCGAAAAACAGTATTTGGACGTTTTATTTTGTTTGAAATTATGTGACAGGAGTTTGATTTCACTTGAAATATATTGGGGCCTTCCCAGCGCATTACATGTATTCTCTAGCCATTGAGTGTATATTGGTGGTACACTTGGTATTGTGGTGCGTTTTGGGATTGAATGAGCACTGTGGTTTCAGAAACCACTACAAATGGCTGTCCCCTTGAAATGGTACACTGTATTCACCGTATTTTTATCATAAGAGCGGGTGCGGTCATTTCTAACCTGAATTTGTGAGGCTTCCGTTGTTATTCACTCCCAGTTATTTTACCCCTACAAAAGCAGTCCGTTATGCTGCTTTATATCGCAAACTGGCATTTGATATATTATTTTAATTCATTGTCATAATCATAAACATACTGGTTTGTTGTGCAAATGGATTTCCTGTTTACTGCACTTGTTATTCTTCTAGTTATTTACCTATAGCGGCTAATTAATCGCACATTAAAAGAAAACGGCTTACTTCTGCATTGCAAAATGAGGTGGATAAGGGTGTAGAGGCGATTTCAGACACAGCCAGAGTGTGGAATTGTTTCTCCTCTAGAGGCACCGTATGGAAAATAAATAAATAAAATATTGAGAACATTAATCTGTAGCCATAAAACAGTTTAAACACATGCCATTTAATGAGCTTTGGTCATTTTGGTTGATAAATGTTAGGCATAGGCTATTCCTTTTGTTTTTCAATGATAAAGGTATCCACAGTGGATAAAGACTTGGAATGAGCTTCTTTCTGTTTGTCTGGCCTTGCTTTCCGACACATCCACAGAAAGATAGAAAACCCTGTCAACAATAAAGTTGATGGGCAAAGCAACTGAATTATCATATTATACAACAGTGCATTCAGGCATATTTTCTCTCTCTCTCTCTCTCTTTTTTTACCTCCAGTATGATTCTGTGTCTAAGAGTAAACCTACCTTGCATTGTATTTGAAATGCAGAATACGTAGAGTATTGGGTAGCTGGTATATCCAGAGCCAAGAAAAACCAAACCCCATGATGTACCCAGCAGACACATGAGGCCCAGCACTGTGCTGGCATCCTTCACCGGTATTTTCTTATGCTTGTTGTCCAATTTCTTTAGCTTAAAGATCTGTCTGGACACTATGAATAGAACTATTGTGTTAAACAGGAATACGATGGTGAAGTAGGAAAAGTTCACACTATACAGGATGAGAGGCTCTGTGATCCAGCATCTGTAGAACATATAATAAACAATGCTGAAAGTTAAAGAAGAGCTAAAAGCAAGGAAAACATGAAAAGGTTAAAGGGATAGTTCACCCAAAAATGAAAATTTGATGTTTATATGCTTACCCCCAGGGCATCCAAGATGTAGGTGACTTTGTTTCTTCAGTAGAACACAAACGAAGATTTTTAACTCAAACCGTTGCAGTCTGTCAGTCCTATAATGTCAGTGGATGGGAATCACGGCTTTGAGAGTCATAAAACATACACAAACAAAACCAAATTAAACCCTGCGGCTCGTGATGATACATTGATGTGTAAAGACACAAAACGATCGGTCTGTGCAAGAAACTGAACAGTATTTATATCGTTTTTTACCTCTGATTTTCACCGCAATGTCTGAACTGTTCTGAGCACGCGCTCAGAACAGTTCAGACATTGCAGTGAAAATCAGAGGTACTTATAAATCTGCTAAAGCAAGAAGAAGAAGAAGAAGACGCCTCACGCGCAGGCTGAAGAAGAAGACGCGAAGGCGCTCAGGAAAGTGAGCGCATTTGTGTTCTACTGAAGTGAGCGTTTGTGTTCTACTGAAGAAACAAAGTCACCTACATCTTGGATGCCCTGGGGGTAAGCAGATAAACATCAAATTTTCATTTTTGGGTGAACTATCCCTTTAAGTTATAATATGAGGACTCACACTGGATTTGTTGCATTCGAATTTGATATGGTCACATTTATGGCACCATAGAATGGATCGGTGAGTTGCTGAACTGACAGCAAACTTCCAACAAGAACAGCAGGGACTCCTGTTAAGAGGAAAAGACTGCAGGATGAGCAAATCTACACTTTAATCATCATTTCTTAATGTTTCTAGTATTATAGCATCATGTCTCTTTTTTGAGCCTATATTTTGTAATACTTAACATGCAAACTGTCATTGTTAACCCTGTTAACCCTTTTTTTTTTTCAAATGTGGTCCTTTTCTGAGTTTCAAAAGACATGATATAGGAAGAACGTATCAGAGTTATAAAGCAAGTTCGGACCTTAATTATGAAATAGAGATTGTGACGAGTGGGGTGGGGCCGAGAGCCGTGGGAACGGAGCAAGGCCGGTGGAGTAAGTGATAATGCACGACACCTGCGCCACTCACCAGTCTCGAGCTTCATAAATACTGTGAATAGTATGGAAATACATGGTTCTCGTCGTTTAAAGCACATAGGGCGTCCTTATGGATCACTATTGGAGTCTGGACTTTGTAGAAGAGACACAGAGGAGACGAATTGTTGAATAAAGTCGTTATTTTTGTTTTCTTCGTGTACAAAAAATATTCTCGTCGCTTCATAACATTACGGTTGAACCACTGATGGCAGATGGACTATTCTGACGATGTCTTTCATACTTTTCTGGACCTTGACAGTGTAATTTACTTGGCAGTCAATGGGACAGTCACAAGCCTCCCGGTTTTCATCCAAAATATCTTAAATTGTGTTCCGAAGACGAACGAAGCTTTTAGGGGTTTGGAACGACATGGGGGTAAGTGATTAATGACAAAATTTTAATTTTGGGGTGGAGTATCCCTTTAACAAAAGGCATCTTTCACCCAGGCTAAAGTTAACACAGAAACTTGGATCTGATGGACATCGGATAAGGTGTCTCACTGGCAACATCCATGAAAGATAAGTACACATCATGTACAGCATAACATATAATAAAAATGTCAAGGATCCCCACCCGATGACTGCAGTGAAGAACTGTACCGTCTTCATCTATCTATCTTAACATACTAGTTCTTTTTCTTATTGTTCCCCAGTCACGCAAAAAGCAATTGTAAATTCACGACTGATTATTGGGTATTGAGGCAAGGACCATGGACATGGATTTGGCAATGATCCTGGATTTTTGCTGAACCAAAATCAGAGCGTAACAATTGCTGCATCTCGCTGTGTTCTGCTCACAGCGAAGGAGAAAATGTTCTATGGTGCGGCTAAATGGTGCTGAATATTGGGATCATAACACCTAGTCCTACCATGCAAACTTACAATTACAATAGGGTTTCAGCGCTTTGCGCTTGAACACCTAGATATGCTACAAACACTGCCTCCATTGACTTACAAGTTGATCTATGAGTCTGTTTTTGTAATGTTCCTGTACATTTAGTCTTGATACTCACCCCATCCGATCAGGGACAACTTGACCACGTAGTATTTGATGTATATGTTGAACACTCTGGCCAAAAGAAGGTAGAGGTGCAAGGCTTCAATAGCCATCCAGGTTAAAGAACACAGCAGACTGTAGTGTATAGTCACAGCAATAAAAACACACACTTCTTTCACTGTCATTGTGGCAGCCCACTCGCTGAACATGAAGCTCAGGTTGAGGAGAAACAGAGCACCGCTCAGAGACACGTGGATGCTGTTGGACACTTCTGCCTTTGCGTTCCTGTGAAACACACGAACTGTATATGAATTTTAATGGCGGTTTTTCAAATTTTTACCTGCTTTGATAAATTTATTCGCACAATTTTGGGATCAGTGTAAAGAATAATGTGAATCAAAGTGCAGATTATATACACATTTATATGAAAACAGAAGGAACAGCACCTGTTGAAAATAAACAACAAGACAGAGGAAGCAGAAAAGACCGCAGACAGACCGCAGCCTACATAGCTGATGTACGACAAGATTTCCCAATGCTGTCCATCAATGTTTATCACCTCAACCTATTCAGAGTGTAGGAGGGACAAAGGAAAAGTGGTAGTGAAGGAGGGAATTAAATGAAAACAATATCAGCACAGAATGGTTTCTGCTACCTTACACGTTTAGTAATGGCCTGAATGAATGGCTCAGTACTCACTAGAAGCACAGCAAAAGGGGTCATATGGTCACAGGAGCACTCCACAACATCATCACTGATCTGAGTGGTGTTACAGCCATCCGGCTTCCAGGTGTTACTGCCTAAATATTCCATATTATTAATACATTTTAGCACAAAAAAAATACCAAATGGCAGTTACAGCTTTTGTACTTTTTTTTCTGAGTGTGCACACAGCAGAATTTTCAGTGAATGACTTCAATTTCAGTCAGACTCAGAATATAGTAATATAGACCACTTTTATGGCACTTTTACAGATTTCATGTTCTTTTTAGAGCTTGATACACTACTTGGAAAACAATACATGAAGATTCTTCATAAATTCTTCTTTCATGTTTCACAGAAAAAATAACAGCATATGGGATAAGAACAACATGAGTGTGTGTAAATTATGAGTTTTCATTTTTGAGTGAAATACTGTATTCCTTTAGTTCCCACCCACCTTGTTCATCATAGTATTGACAGGAATATATGTAGCTTTTCTAAGAATATCAACACAAAAACACAAATTATTACAGTTATTTGGAAATTTTAAGAACATTTGTAAAGGTAAGCTTACGGTTGAGTGGTTTGTGTAGTTATTCACTGGAAAATGTATTATAAGTGGATTGGTCAAATTCACATTGTCACGTCCAATAACTTCAACCCGTATGACTGTGGACATTATAGAATTGTTTTTCTTCTGTAAATACACAAACAGACAACATGCAGGTTAATATAATAAAGAGTGAGGGGGTTAAGTTAACAGTTTCAATAGTTTTATAAAACAGTCAGAACAACAAATGAAAAACTTTACATTAAACTGCTGAATGGAATCGTAAATAAATATTGCAACTTTCTGCTTGGCCTCAGGGACATTTTGGAAAGCCTCCACTGGGATAAATGTCTGTATTGTTGGAGCTTTATTAGACACCTTAAAATTAAAAGAAATTAATTAAGTAATTTTGCTGTATCAATCCATATGACTTTGGACATTATAGAAGCATTTCCAGCTGTAAATACACAACCACAGACAACAGGCAGGTTAATATAATATAGAGTGAATGGGTTAAGTTAACCGTTTCAATACTTTTATAAAATAGTCAGAACAACAAATGAACGTTACATGAAACTGCAGCGTGGAATCGTAAATAAATATTGCAACTTTCTGCTTGGCCTCAGGGACATTTTGGAAAGCCTCCACAGGGTTAAATGTCTGTATTGTTGGAGTTGTATTAGACACCTTAAAATGAAAAGAAATGAATTAAGTAATTTAGCTGTAACACTATTAATTCTAATATATATTTTATATGACCTTTTTAAGCAGTGTAAAAAATTCAAGCTGCAAGCTTTTACATAGCTCCAAAGAGAAAGGAAAACTTGAAATCGCATCATATGACCCCTTTAAAGAAAATGATGTCATCTTTTGGACCTTTGGAAGAAGAGTCTTACTTTTGGAGCGGTGATTGGTACAAGACTATTTGGTAAGTTCATCACAACCACAATCAAAGCGAAACCCTCAAAATTGTAGTCAGTGGAATAATTTGTCTTTTCCATAATGCTGTGTATGACTTCTCTCTCTGCTCTGCATAATAATGTAATTAAAAGGGATACAACCAAATCGACACAAATTCATACAGTTTGTTAAGATCTTAAACACAAGACAGGTACCTGTTGTAGCTTTTCAAAGTTGTTTCGCTTTTCAGCATTTCAGGGCAGTCATTTGCAATACTTGGAAAGTTTGTTGGTAATAAATCTTTTTGATCACTTGAAGTGCAAACAGCTCTGAAGTTGTCCATTTCTTTGTTACAACAGAAGATTTCGGATTTAACAGACTCAGATGCTGGATTTGGTACTAAAATAGATGAGGAAAAAATACTGTTAAGTAATCAGACACTTGTCTTTTTTTCACACTTAGGTCTGTTAGACATTCTCTTTAACTCTTTAATTCACTAATTATTAAACCACAAAAAATATATCATAATGTTTATTTTGATTTCATTTTTACAAGAAAAAATGAAAACTGATTAGCTTGAAATGAACAAAATTAATTTGTTGTAATGAACTAAAGAATTAAAACTTTTTTTTTTAAATTTTGGAATACTTAAGATTTTAATGTTTTTGAAAGATGCCTCGTGTGCTCACCAGGGCTGCATTTATTTAATCAAAACTACAGTAATATTGTGAAATATTATTACAATGTGACTGTTTTCTATTTTAATATATTTTAAAATGCAATTTATATCTCTGCAAAGCTGAATTTTCAACATCATTACTACAGTCTTCAGTGTCACATGATCCTTCAGAAATCATTCTAATATGCTGATTTACTGTAGTTATTAATTATTATTGGTGCTCAATTTTTTCTTATTAACGTTGAAAACAGTATTTGCTGGATCCTACCTGTGGAAACCAGGATTTTTTTCGGGATTCTTTGATGATAGAACGTTTTGTAACATAAATATCTTTATCTTTACTGTCACTTTTGATCAATTTAATGTGTCCTTGCTAAATTAAAGCATTCATTATTATTATTATTATTTTTATTTTTTTTATCTTACTTACTCCAAACTTTTGAATGGTAGTGTATCACGGTTGTCAAAAATATTAAGCTGCAAAAAACTTTTTTTCCAACATTGATAATAATGAGAAATGTTTCTTGAGCAGCAAATCAGCATATTAGAAACATTTCTGAAGGATCATGTGACACTGAAGACTGGATAATGATGCTGAAAATTCAGCTCTGTCATCACAGAAATAAATTAATATATATGTTAAAATATATTACAACAGAAAATTGTTATTTTAAATAGTTATAATATTTCAAAAATTACAGTTTTATTTTAATCAAATAAATGCAGCCTTGGTGAGCATAAGAGACTTCTTTCAAATACACTAAAAAAATTCAAAACTTTTAACCAGTCATGTACATACATGTTTACAAAACTGTGGATCATGAACGTGCAGACCTAATGCAAATAAATTTTCTCATGGTGATGGGCAAAAAACAGTATCTCACTACTGTCTCTAATACTAAGATCTAAAATACAAGTCACAGAAATAGTCTGATTTGAGGAGGGTTTCAGGAACTTACAAGGTAGCGAGCAGTTGGTCTCAGATATTGAGTCATTATTTTGCATGACATCGTTGGTATTTGTATTTTCTCCATCCACTCCATGGATTATGAGCAGAAGCAGCAGGAGTGTCATATCTGTCATAGCTCTGTGGAAAAAATGAGAATACAGACATTCATTTAATGAAATACAAAAAGACAAATCAATTCCAACATATTGAATGCACAATAAAGAATGCATATAATACAAAAGGTTTCATCATCTCATTGTTAAAATAGTTTATACAAATACTTAATAATATATACAGTACTACTAAAATAAAACATACTGTATGTAGGCTATATAAGTCTAATATACGTATAATCAAAACATATAAATATTTACAATAATTTTAATAATTATGTATAATACATAACCTAGATGTGCTCTTTCTTCTCTTACCTTGCTGTTTCTCTAGTCATCAAGGATGAAGTTGTGACAGCTCTGTGGAAAGTTTGCAGTTCACACACCAAGAAATGAATAGCCAAAATCAAATTATGTGGCTTCAGTCACACTCACTGAGCTCTACTGATGACAGAACACAATGACAAGCCTTGTCATCACATTTGGTTTTCAACAATACAGTTAACATACATAGCATACAAACATACAAAATTGCAAAGGCCAGCATAAAAGGCCTGTTTTACTGTTTCAAATGACATTGACTGACATGATATGATTAAATCCTCAGCACTACTAAATGGTACTGTTGTTTCTTAAAGGTTAAGAGTAACTTACTGCCACTTTTTGATCATTTTGATGTTACCTAGTCAGTTTAAATTATATTGCATTATTACAAATATTCAAGTCTCTATTGCAGATAAACAAAGCAGTTTTGTTTATACTACGGTAAAGAAAAAACGAAAAAATAAAACTTTGTACTTACAAATTTTATTTATGCATTATTCATTATTCCATTTTAAATATGTAGTTGAACATTTTTCAGATATCCTTATGTTTTAGATGGGGATCATTGGGTTGCGTAGGATATGCGGGTGTTATAAAATGTAAAAAAGCAATTTTGCAAGAAAAATTATACGACAATGAAATTATATGAAAAAAATATTGTTTCTCTATAAAAATATATATATATTTTTAAATTTATGTACCATGCAATGCTAAATAACATTTTAATTCTCTATATAAAGATAAAAGAGACAACAACTTCCTTCCAAAGACTTGATTTGAATAAATGAGGTCACAGAGCAAACTGTAATTTTAGCACAGCTTAGGAAACTAACAAACATGTAAATAAATACTTGAGAATACTTAATGAAACTAAGGTATTTAGAAAATGTAGCCAATTTTATTTCATGCTATAGCAATAAATTTTGTTTAACAGCTAAATGGGGATAACAATAGACTTATAAGTAGAATATGTTTTGTGCCACATAAAATAAATGTAGTATTTTACAACATTTCAGCTGTACTAAGAAATAATAATAATAATACAAATAATAAAAAAAACCTTCAAGAATTGATGTTGAAAATGTGTTACAATGCGTGTTCCCTATCAAGTTCGGTCTCTCGACACTGCGTAGCTTACACTTAGGGGTTAACCTCCTCCAAAATAGTGAAGCCTGATTGCATCGCGACGGTAAATTTTACCGGCCAATGACGCTCAAGCGCTCGAGCTAGGGACGGAGCTACCCACTATATACAGTAGGTCGGCGCTCAGCGTCATTACCTCAGAATCTTTCTCCTTCACGAAGCAAGTACAGAAGACTTCTACTCATCGCTATTTTTTTCTCGCCGTTGACAACACCCTAAGAGAACGCCGTTCGCTTCAAGTTCCTCTTTGGCGATCCGGCAAGAAGACAGGATGTCCCTTAAGGAGTGCTGTGCGTGCGGGGCCCAGATTGAGCTCCCTGACATACACGACGCGTGTGACTTCTGTCTGGGCCGAGCCCACACAGAGGCCGCACTGGATAGGTCTGATTGTCCTGCCTGTGAAGAGATGACAGTCAAAGCCCTTCATGCCAAGATTTCCGTGATCCTGAACTGCGCGCTGGCTAATCCCTTGTCTCTGCCTCCCATCACCGTCGAGCCGTGGGAGGGAAGGCCAAGGCAGCCACGTGCAGTAGGCCTCTCTGATGAACGCATGTCGACTCAGTTCCTGCATGCTTATCGCTCAAGAGAGCCACCTGTTTCTTACACTGAGCCCAGCCTCCGCCCCTCAGATGACACGTGGGACCTGGTCTCGTTTGGTGTGGCAGAGGATGAAGTGGATGACGACGCAATGTCGACTGCAGCCTCTGGTTCGGATGACTGGTCGGCCTGCATGGAGTCGGAGGCCTCCCACAGCGAGGTGCGCAAGCCCCTGGCTCAGATTGATGAAGAGTTGGTGAAAATCCTGCCTGAGGCTGTACAGGATTTGGGTCTTGATTGGTTGCCCACTGAGCAACCAGCCAAGAACAGGTTGGACATGCGGTATATGCAGTCTGGCCGCCAGGTTGCCGCCCCCCAGAGACCTGCTTCCTTTTTCCCTGAGGTCAACGAGGAGAATATCGTGGTCTTGGCACTCTCCCTATTCGGCCCGAGTCCAAGCCGCGGGATCGTGTATGCTCTCCTCTGTCGACGGAGCTGACCGCTGGGGTTACACTAAGCCGCCGCCCGTCGAAGAAGCAGTTGCAGTGCATCTTTGTCCATCCGCATGTGGGTGGAAATCTGCACCATCCTTCCATTGAAGCCGTGCCGCACCACGAGCCACATCGTGGATAAGGCTTATATGGCAGCCGCCAAGCAGCGTCTGTGATCCACACTATGGCTGTTCTCCAGTCTTTTCAAGCCAAACTGCTGCAAGCATTGGATGAGGAGGGGCCGGACTCCGCCGCCTTCAAAAAGCTGCGTTCGGTCACTGACTTGGCTGCAGCGGCATCTTTGGCTCATGTTGATGGACATGATGGAGTCGGAGAAGGCTCAGCTGTTGGATACGCCCATATCTCCGCTCAGCCTGTTTGGTGATGCTGTGGGCTCGTTTTCTGAGAAGTTTCTGGAGGCCCTGAAACAGTCTAAGGCGATGAGCCACTTCCTGCCGAAGAGAGATCGGTCCACTGCACCTCCATCGTGCTCCAGATCTTCTTCTTTGCAGCGTTCGAAACGGCGTGAAAGACCACCACCTACTTCTTCCTCGGAAAGAGCGAGGGTGGATCCGGAGCCAGCCGTGAGACCAAAGGCGAGGCAGTTCCGGTACCCGAAGAAGATGGGGCCTCTTCTCTCGAGTGTTGTGCCAGATCCACTGCAGCGTTCCTGACGGGGGTGGTCTGAGGGGGAAGTGGCCGCATGGAGAGATGGACGATGATCCGCTTCGCAAGAGAGTTCGTCTTGTTGTGTTTCACCTGCCTGTCCCCTCGCATGTTGCAGGCGACAGAGGGAAATGTTTGTTGTCAATAAAGTTTGCACTAAAACACAAACCAAACACTGTTCAGCAAAAGAACTCTTTTCCCCCTCACGATTGTTCCCAATCGTGCGTTATAAGCAGAGTCCCGTTTTCGAACGGCGCTTTTGAACTGCGCTTTTCTCGGTGGACCTAAAAGACACCTATTTTCACATCCAAATAACCCCTTGTCACAGGCGTGTCTCGTCTTATTTTTTCCCCCAGAAACACTGCATCTTTCTGAGATTCACGTTTGAGGACAGAGCTTATCAGTTCAAAGTATTCCCGTTCGGGTTGGCGTTGGCTCCGAGAACTTTTACAAAGTGTATAAATGCAGAGCTTTCCCCTCTCAGGCAGAGTGAAATTCACATTCTGAATTATCTGGACGACTGGCTTGTTATAGCCCAGCCACGGGATATACTGGAAAACCAGAGATGCCAGCTTCTAGAACATCTGAAGCATCTAGGACTGGCGATCAATGTGCAGAAGAGCAAGCTTCGCCGCACACAGACCATCACATTATTGGGAATGGATTTGGACTCGCGATCGATGAGCGCGCGTCTCTCTCAAGAGCAAATACAGTCTTTGGTCAGCACTCTCACCTCGTTCAAACCGGAGAGAGTGGTGATTCTGAAATGCTTTCAGGGACTGTTATGGCGCATGGCAGCAGCAACTATGGTATGTCAGCTCGGGCTTCTGCATATGAGACCACTTCAGCTATGGCTGAAATCCCAGGTGCCAAGCAAAGTGTGGAAGAACAGTCAGTTGCAGAAAAGCAGAAAAATCGTCACTATGGACGTGTCACTAAGGGGCTGGGGAGCCCTTTGCGATGGCAGACCGGCTAATGGTACTTGGACGAGTGCACAAGTTAAGTGGCATATAAACTGCCTAGAGTTGATGGCAGTATTTTTTAGCTTTGCAGGGCTTTCTTCCACTGATAAAGGATCGACACGTCCTGGTTCGGACAGACAACACGCCGGTGGTATCCTACATCAACCATCAGGGAAGTTTTTGTTCACGCTCACTTCAAAGGTTGGCGGAGCGTTTCCTACTTTGGGCGGACAGAAACCTTTTGTCGATTCGAGCAGTACATGTTCCCGGCAGTCAGAACTGCGGTGTGGACATGCTGTCCAGGAGTGGCCCAGTGCACGGGGAGTGGAGGCTGCACTCGCAGACTATTCAGCTGATTTGGAGCCTGTTCGGAGAGGCCGAGATCGACTTGTTTGCCTCTGAGGAGAATGCGCATTGCCAGCTGTTCTTCTCGCTGGCGAATGCACACCTGGAGGGGGATGCTCTCTCAAGTCGCTGGCCCAAGAAGCGCAAATAGGCTTTTCCCCCAGTGAAGATTATGCTGCACAAAATCAAAGAGGAAAGGGAGACGATGCATCTAGTCGCGCCGAAGTTGCCCAACCAGCCATGGTTCTCGGAGTTGGTGGAGCTTTTAACGGCTCCCCCGTGGCCGATTCCGTTGCGAATAGATCTCTTATCTCAGGCAAACGTCTCGGTGTGGCACCCCAGGCCAGAGCTATGGAACCTGCATGTTTGGCAGATCAGAGCAGAGGACAGACGACAGACGACAGACAGGTTTTCCATTTGCCTATCAGTGATCGATAGAGGGTGGGCGACTTACATGCGCTGACTACGAGCACTGCATGTATGGAGTTCGGTAAGGATGAATGTATGGTTAGACTCCAGCCTAGACAAGGATATGTGCCTAAAGTGCTTTCTACTTCATTTAGAGCGCAGGTCATCATGCTACAGGCGTTTGCTCCTCAGAATTCGGAGCCAGCGACACACCCACTATGCCCAGTCCGTGCTCTGCTAGTTTATCTGGAGAAGACTAGTCATTTCAGATTGGCAGAGCAGCCGTTTATATGATTTGGTGGCTGTACCAAAGGACTGCCAGTGTCAAAACAGCGGCCAGTCTATGTGCTATGTGCTTACATTACCATGCTTAGTCCCGCTTGGCTCGAGCTGGAGGGCATTTGATTTTCCCTGAGTGCCCAAAGAAGTAGTCAACAGGCTCGGCTCTATCGAAGTCTGGCTCATTAGACTCTTCTCACCAGGTGTGGGGAATACAAAACAGCGAGATTATATGCGTCCCCAAGTGTAAGATACGCAGTGTCGAGAGAACGAACTTGATTGGGAACGTCTCCGGTTACGTCCGTAACCTCGGTTCCCTAAAAGGAGGGAATGAGACACTGCATGCGCTGCTGTGTTGTAATCCTCAGAGTCTAGTACCTGTTCAAACAATCGAAAGATTCGGAGGTAATGACGCTGAGCGCCGGCCTATATAGTGGGTAGCTCCATCCCTAGCTCGAGCGCTTGAGTGTCATTGGCTGGTAAAATTTACCGGTGCGATGCAATCAGGCTTCAGTACTTGGGAGGAGGGGGATAACCACTAAGCGTAAGCTACGCAGTGTCTCGTTCTTATTTTTCTCATTCGTATTTTTTTATCTATTTATTTAGCCATTAATCAAGATATATTATCACTATTCTTCAACTGTTTTGAAAGCACCAGCATTTCCTTCAGTGAAGTCTAAATATAGTGAAAACAGTTAGTTCACTAGTTTTCTTTTTATATTTCTGTCAACTTTCACTTTTACTCCACTACATTTCCTAAATAAAATGTATACTTTTATGTGTACATGTGTACATTTCCCCGAAGCATATTTGTTACTTACTATAAAATAAAGACGGGACATGGAAGTACACAGACTGCAAGCACTTGAGCAAGCAGCTTTGATGAATCAGTGATCTGATTCATCAAAGCTGATGAATGAATCAGTGGACAGGGCCTTTGTGTGCCGTATGCATCAGACGTTCAGCTAACGGTCCGTGGACGTGACGTCTGAGGCTGAGACTAGATGCATGCAACTCCTAAAAAAAACAGAAAACAAAACACACATACACAAAAAAAGCTGCAAACAAGATCTCGGACAACCGCAGTTGTTTTCATTTTCCACTCAAGTCGAGGCTCCTAAAATTAAAGATGAGGCGGCAAAAATGCCTCTGTATGTCCTTTATTTCATTTAATACAGTATAATTAATCTATATCACACGAAGAGTGCTGTTCTCCAGATATCAGCATGATAACAAATATTGATACAACTTTAATAAAGTTAGTGCAAAGTGACCTGTTTTGCTCTATTTCGCCAAAGAAAATAGCTCCAAACAAAGATCACAGCACTGTATTATGTCTCTGAGGCTGAGCAATACACTGGACGGTACGTGTTTCCTTATCGAATGAATCAGCTTTTTGAATAAATTGGTTGAATGAATGATTTAGTGACTCACTCATTAAAACAGTCAAATGCTTCATTCGTGAATAAATCAACCGTTTGAATGAATCGTTGAATCTTAATGACTCACTCATTAACAGTGGCTTGCTGCCACATACTGGCAGTTTTAATTTCACATTTCAAGTATCATTTCATGTTCTCTTCCGAGGGAACATCGAACTGCGTCCTCTAGCGGTCACTAGCGGTGACTTCAGCATACTATTTCTCTTCAGCACTTCAGCATGACCAGTGTTTTAGAAGCATACATCTAAACACGACAATAACATTGGCCGGCGACAGCCTATGACATCATTACCTGTGCGACCACAGTTTAAAAGGGTGCCGGGAGAACACGTCATCCTCTTCTTCAGCTTCAAGGGACAGTTTTGTTTGAAGCGTGCATTCCGGTAAGAACGATTATTCTTCTTTACCATGGCAAGCACTAGTAAGGTGTTTAAGAAGTGTGTGGATCCGTGTCCTCGTTATTTGACACCTGATCACACACACGATCTTTGCATCTTTTGTTTGGGCGAAGAGCATGCACGCAATGTCCTCGAGGGGGCAATCTGCGTACATTGTGAGCGATTTCCAATAAAAAAGCTCTGCTCTCGTTTGTCTCTTTTTTTGAGGAAAGAGGAACAGCCATCAGTTCAGGACCTGCCGCTGCTGAGGCACGGAGGAAAATGAGCTCATGGGGATCGCAGGTGGACCTGGCTGATGAGTTGAAAAAGGGTCTCTCCCTTTCGCGCAAATCGGTCATGGACGAGAGTGAGCTGCTGGATGACGATACTATTTCTCTTACATCGTCTGATCCAGCGGCTAGTGCTCAGCTGGCTCCAAGCCAGGAAGAACAGGAGATGTTAGATGAGGATGAAGAAATTTAAACTGAGTCCTCTCATTCCTCCTGCCCTGCGTACGCTGAGTTGCTTGAGGTTATGGATCGCACCACGGCGAGGCTTGACTTGCCGTAGAAGCGGGCTAAGAAAGTGGCACCTCGAGGCCGCCTCGATGAACGTTATGTTTCTGACCATAGCCCTCCAGCTCAAGTGAGCCTTCCATTTCTTCCTGATCTTTATGTGGAGATCGAGAAGGCTTGGAAAAATCAGTTTTCGTCCCGCATCCATAGGTTTCAGGATACTAGTTATGTTAATTTTGAGGGGATGCGTGAGAACGGTTATGAGAAGATGCCCTCTATTGAAGAGATGCTGGCCTGCTATCTCTCTTCAGGCTTATCAGGCTGACCTGTTGAAAGACCTGGATAAAGGTCAGGGCTGGGTCACCCCTGATGAGGTGGCTGAGTTGCGTCGCACCACAGATCTTGCTCTTCGTGCCACTAAGCAGACCGCCACTGCCATTGGCAGATCCATGGCGGCCATGGTGGTTATGGAGAGGCATCTGTGGGTGAACCTGGTGGATATCGGGATGGAAGAGGGGAGCTTTCTCCTTGATGCACCGGTTTTCCCTTCTGAGCTTTTCGGCACTTCCGTCAAGACAGTGTTTGAGAAGTTTAAGGAGGCCAAAATGCGCTCTGCCGCCTTTAAGTCCTTCATTCCACAAAGGTCCAGGTCTGAGCCCGAACAACCAAGGGGTCCTGGCCCATCTAAATCTAAGGATTAGAGGTGGGCACAGAAGACTAGTGTCATGACTCGCACCCCTCCCCCACCTTCGGGTAGGGCTCAAAGGAGGCGTGTGTCAAAAGGTAACAGGCAAGATTTGAGGGAGGTGATCCAGACGAGGCGTTCTCAGCGCTCTCGTCTGGATCAGAGTACAACCTGAGCCATCTACTCACCTCCCTCTGAGAGTATTAACATCTGTTCTCATTTTCCTCCCCTTAATTCCCCTAAAGCCATCCACCTGACTGAGGTTAGGTAGGAGCCTCGTGCACTTGCATTGCAGTCTCTCATGCTAGACCTATGATGTTTTGGTTAGTTTCTATGTCTCATAGAACTACCTTACTGATGGTCCGGACCCAAGCGCTCTTCGGACTTCGCCTTCAGATTATATCCGTGAGCTTGAGTCATGTGCGGGAGCCATGGTTGGTGAGTACGATCCATTTTATCTACTCTATTGCTCGTTTTATGTGAATTCACTAACTAGCTTTCTCCGCAGTGCTACTTGGACCTGTCCCGGTTTTTCTGACTTTGTTTTATGGTTAGGACTTCTGTGAGCACCTCCTCTGCTGAAGTCAGAACCTCTCGCTGTTGACCATTGGAGGTGATGGTCTCACCCGTCGGTATTGGATCCATGCTGGATGATAGCCCTACATCTTCGGCTTCATGCTTACTGGACCACGCAGCCAAGTCGCTAGGCTTCTGCGAGAGCCTCCTTAGCCATCAGGTCCCCAGTAAAACGCTGCAACCTCAGGACCCACGGGTTCTCCATTCAGGTTGAGCATTTTTTTTGGAGCATAATGCTTCGTGACATGCTCCCTGTTGTCCTGGCTGGATGTCTGCTTTGAGAAGCTGCCCTGGCCAGGATGCGCTACTCATGTCTCACCCCGAGGGGTTTCTTGAGATTTGAGTCATCCTCTCAACCATCATGCACGTTCTCTGAGCTAGAGCTCCTCTCGCTGAGGCGTCGAGTGGCTTAACACTCCTTAACTGTTCAATAGACAGTGAGGCCCATTGGACCTCCCTGTCAGACTGCCCTTATGGTCGAACCAGTGCACGCCTCTGCAGAGTGGGCTTGAGTACACTGCTTTCCCTGAGGTATGAGTGAGATGTGTTTCTGCAGAAACCCTTCCTGTAAGCTTCGACCCTGCATGCATGAATGGGTTATCAGGTCTGGTTAAATGGGACCCATGCTCTCTATAGAGATAGAAAGCATAAGACTGTGTTCAGCTGTATCAGTTGATGGTCTCTCATTGGGCCCTGCTAGACTGCCACTTCTAATCTAGCGCTGCTTTCTGGTCGAGCTGAGGAGTGCTACCCTCACTGGGAGGGTTAGCTATGAGTCTATCACTCCCAGTTTGTGCTTTGAGGGCCCGCCTCAGCCTGAGAGCCGAGAGCGCTGCTCCATATGAACAATACTGAGTTGTTAGACCCGTCCCTGTCGCCTCCTTGGTCAGTTGCTTCTATGCTGGGACCCTGTTGTTCCCTGTTGAAATATGTGATCCCTTTTTAAGCAGGATCCCATTTCTGATGTCCCATTTGCGGTCACTGCTCACTGCAGAAGGGTCTTTTATGAGCTCGCCGGTCCTGGGCAGATTATGTGAGTCCTCCTCTCTACTTGAGAGCTAGGTATTTTGATTGGGCTATTGATTGCTTCAGTCGAGCTGGGTTCCTCTCTATTTGCTAAGTGTTGAGCCCTCCGCTCTTTGAGCTCCGTGGCAGTGACATCAGGTAGTTTGGCCGCTTGCTGCCTCCCTGGTAAGTTGCCCCTATTTGGTCGAGCCTAGCAGTGCTCCCCTCACCTTGGAGGGTTAACTTTGAGCATGCCGCTCCCAACTGAGCGTCTGAAGCCTTCTCTCATCAGGTCCTCCGCTCTTTGGAGCTCCATTGAGCAGCAGTCTTAGGTTGTTAGGCCTCTCTCTGCCTCCTTGTTAGGCTGCTCTCCTTCTTGGTTGAGCTTAGCAGTGCTCCCCTAACCCTAGAGGGTTACCTGTGAGCACGCCGCTCCCTTCAGGGCGTCTGAGTTTCCTCTCTGCCTGAGATTCGAGTTCTCCACCCCAGAGCTCCGTGAGTCAGCAACACCAGGTTGTTAGGTCTTTTCTGCCTCCCTGATATGTTGCTCTTGTGGTTGAGCTTATAGTGCTCCCCTCACTCTAGAGCAGTGGTTCCCAACCCTGGTCCTGGAGGCACCCCAACACTGCACGTTTTGCATGTCTCCTTAATCAAACACACCTGATTCAGGTCATTAGACCTGACATTGGTGTGTCAGAGAAAGGAGACATGCAAAATGAGCAGTGTTGGGGTGCCTCCAGGACCAGGGTTGGGAACCACTGCTCTAGAGGGTTATCTATGAGCACACTGCTTCCAAGTCGAGCGTTGGTGTCCTCCTCTCGATCTGAGAGCTGGGTGCTATGCCCCTTCTAGTTATGTATGAGCACATGCTCCGGAGCCTGTTCTGTGCTGCTATGGTTGAGTTGGTGATGCTCCCCTCACATAGGGGGGTTTCTATGAGATACACCTTTTTCAATGCACATGCGCTCTGAGCACGCGGACTCCCGCTGAATTAAGTGACTGCTCCCTTGAGTGTGCCACAGTCACGCAGGGTTCCTAGGCCTGTCTAAGTAAGACAGGTGTTTCTAGAATCCATATTATGGTAAGTGCACACGCTGAGCTTCTGTGCACTTCCTAAAATCCACACTGTGGTAAGTGTGCACGCTAAACATCCTGCGCACTTCCTAAAATCCTGCATGGTATGGGTTACGCACTATCAGCCTCGTTCCCTTTCTCTGAGGTATGTTTAAGCCCCCCATTTTCACCTTGTGCCCCACTCGACTTTCTGAGCAGGGTGTTTGCTAACAAAGATCTATCGAGTCAGTTCCTTTGAGCAAGTTCATTCAGAGCTGGTGGTAGCTCCCTGGTTGACAGGCCAGGGTCTGGTTTATTGTCCTAGACGCCTGGTCGTATTCCCTTAAAGGAATCTCTTTCTTCTGATTCCAAGCATTTCGAGCTTTGCCCCGGGTTCAGGCTTTCCAGCCCAGCCCTTAACAGGTAAGTTTTATGGTATGCAGCTCAGGCTTTTGGGCGAATGGGATAATGTCACTGACAGCCGTCAAGGCATCCTAGGGGCAACTCCCATGACTTGGTAGAGTTGGCACTTAGTGCTCGCTGTGGTGCTTGGCATGCACTCCCTTCAGCATGACGGCATGGGTATACCGTTCCCCATAGTGACTGCTAGAGGACGCAATGTCTTGTTTCCTTCTCAGGGAACCATGGTTACATATGTAGTCTCTCCAGCCTGCCTCAAAGCCTGTGCTGTCCAGCTATCATCCATCTTCACATTGATCTTCAACAGATCCCTGGAGCTGTGTGAAGTCCCCTCCTGCTTCAAATGTTCCACCATCATCCCTGTACCCAAGAAACCAAAAATCACAGGACTTAATGACTACAGGTCATGAAGTCATTTGAGAGACTGGTGTTGGCCTACTTGAAGGACATTACTGGACCCTTGCTTACCGAGCAAACAGGTCTGTGGATGATGCAGTCAATATGGGATTGCACTACATTCTCCAACATCTGGACAAACCAGGGACTTATGCAAGGATCTTGTTTGTGGACTTCAGCTCCACTTTCAACACCATCAGCCCGGACACCCTCTGTACCCACCTCCATTTGTCAGTGGATCACCAGCTTCCTGACAGACAGGCAGCAGCTAGTGAGGATGGGAAAACTCACATCCAACACTCGCACCATCAGCACTGGAGCTCCTCAGGGCTGCGTCCTCTCCCAACTGCTCTTCTCTCTCTACACAATTGTCTGCACCTCTACTGACCCCTCTGTCAAGCTCCTGAAGTTTGCAGACGACACTACAGTCATCGGTCTCATCCAGGACGGAGACGAGTCTGCTTATAGACAGGAGGTCGAGCAGCTGGCTGTCTGGTGCAGTCATAACAACCTGGAATTGAACACGCTCAAAACTGGAGATGATCGTGGACTTCAGGAGGAGCCCCCCTGCTCTCCCCCCACTCACCATCATGGACAGCACTGTGGCTGCAGTGGAGTCATTCAGGTTCCTGGGCGCAACCATCTCTCAGGCCCTGAAGTGGGACATTCACATTGACTCCATTGATTTTCTGTTAAGTCTTACTATTAAATGTTTTTTTCTGTTCTCATGTCAGATGTGTATGTATGTATGTTTGTATGCATGTGTGTATGTACCAGGAGCACCTGGTAAGAAAAAAAAAAATCACAACAAATTCCTAGTGTGTTTGCGCACACCTGCTGAATAAAGCTAATTCTGATTCTGATTCTGAAGTTTTAAATAATTTCAAATATCAATATTCAACGTTTTATGTTTAAAACAAAACATTTGTAACTGCAGGATAAATGCTTCCATGTCCCCTCTGAGCTGCATTAAACAGTCTGTGTAAATGAATCTAAATGCCACTTCAGATGCAGATATTTGTAAGAAATGTTTTCTTATGTTGGAATGAAAGAGTCTTCGTACCAGATCAGTGGCTCTTATGCTTACCCAAAGATACAAAATGCTCAATAGTTTCAATACTTAAGTTTAATATAAAAAAAAATACTTTTCATACTTAAGTACAATAACACATATCACATACTTTAAAACTTTTACTCAAGTAATATTCTTAACAGTGACTTTGACTTCTACCAAAGTCATTTTCTGCTGAGATATCTATACTTTAACTAAGTGTGGCTTTCAGGTACTTTATACACCACTGGTTTTCTCCAATATTACATTAAGTAATTTTAAGTATTAGGCATTATCATCTGAAAGATCACAAGGTTAAAGGG
The DNA here is from genome assembly GCF_001515625.1 of Sinocyclocheilus rhinocerous. NCBI lineage: Eukaryota > Metazoa > Chordata > Actinopteri > Cypriniformes > Cyprinidae > Sinocyclocheilus > Sinocyclocheilus rhinocerous. The sequence goes on along the minus strand of NW_015664312.1, from coordinate 555,173 downwards.
ATAGTTCACCCAAAAATGAAAATTTGATGTTTATCTGAGAGTGAGAGTCATAAAACATACACAAAACCAAATTAAACCCTGCGGCTCGTGATGATACATTGATGTGTAAAGACACAAAACGATCGGTCTGTGCAAGAAACTGAACAGTATTTATATCGTTTTTTACCTCTGATTTTCACCGCATTGTCTGAACTGTCCTGAGCGCCTTGCCGCCTTTGCGTCTTCTTCTTCAGCCTGCGCGTGAGGCGC
>NW_015664312.1:538706-554890 GCF_001515625.1 Sinocyclocheilus rhinocerous | reverse complement strand
ACTCTCAAAGCCGTGATTCCCATCCACTGACATTATAGGACTGACAAACTGCAACGGTTTGAGTTAAAAATATCCGATTGTGTTCTACTGAAGAAACAAAGTCACCTACATCTTGGATGCCCTGGGGGTAAGCAGATAAACATCAAATTTTCATTTTTGGGTGAACTATCCCTTTAAACTAATTTATTATTTCAGTGTAATATCTGCTTAGTTACATGTATAAATAAGAGAAATTATAAACAACTATGGCAAAACGTTTTTGTCAGTGTCTTCCCATTAACAGGTTTTTTCTCTTCTCTCTGTGTGTAGAATGAATGGGGGCTTGTGTATGGACCATCTTCTTCTTTAGGCAGGCCTAAATGCTCTACTTCCGTGTGTGTTTGAATAAAGGGATTTGAAAAGAGCCTTCATTTGTTTGCATTGATGGGTGTTAGAAAGCACTCTAATTTGACAGCTCTAGACACTCTACTGCTCTCAGCACACAGTCAATTATGCTCTTATCTCTGACATTCACAGTCAGTCCTTTAATACACCTGTTTAAAACACAAAGACAGTTCAAATAGACTAAGCTTTTTAGAGGTAGGAGCAAACACAAGACAGACGCCCTGGTAATGACAAGTACAGGAGTCTCAAAAATGCAGACTGTGATAGATTTAAGTTTTACACAAATATATTTATATGATTCACCAGTTAAAAACATACTACTCATGCTACATTTAAAAGGAAATATTTTATGCCAATCAGATGTTAATTTTTTTTATTTAGCTTTGGAGAGAATTAGTTTCTTGTACTTCTTCAAAGTTAATATTAATTCTACAGTTTGTATTAAGCTGATTTCATTCAAATGTGCAAAGGGTAAAAAATTAAAATGGTTTAAAACAATATACAGAGCACTCTGTACTGTAGTAATGGTCATTTTGACCACTAAGGCAATGACTATACTAATAAAAACCATAAGGAAGTATTCTCATTTATTAGATATGTTTAACTGTATTTAGTAGTTGGTATTCTCCTAATTTTCATTTTTGAGAAGACAATTATTTAACTGTGTGTATTACTGTTAGTACATGTTGTACATAAGAGAAACAATATATGTTTTTATGAGATAAACAAAAAATTGGGAATGAACACTCACAATATAAGGTATTATGAAAGTGACCTTACTTTTGGGCCTGGGTTAAAATTGTTTTGGTTGTGCTTGCTCTGCTCCTCTGTGCACAGATCCACACTTCAAAAATCTACCTGAAATAGTAGACCATCTGGGGACTTCTGGTATACTCTTTTCAACATACTATGCTTTGGGATACACTTATTTTAATCTCACATACTATTTAGGATGGATAGTATGAACATTGGGACGCAGGGTCTGAGTTTAGTGCGTTCACCATGACTATGAAAAGCCATGATCAATGGAGCTCCGAAATTATGAGTCACCATGGCAACAACACCCGACAAAAAGACGTCCGCATACTTCTGAGTCAGTACTTAACTTTAATTCTTAATCACTGTAATAATCAAAGGTAAAAAGTGGCAGAACTGTAGGCCTAAGTTATTGAACTGATTTTAGGTAAAAGAAAAAAAGTTAAAAATGAAGTATAAAAACATAATTCAATCAGGTAAAGATTTCAACATAAAAAGGTTCATGGGTGTATGGCTACAAACACTTGACATATTAAATAAATATCATTCAGTGTCTATTTCAATGTGCAGCAGCTTGAACTACCCTTCCATTCTATACATTAATCAGCTTCATTTTCGATGGGTTTGTGCTCAGGAAACAACACAAAAATGATCACAAAGAGCATGAGAGCAAGGCACACTTTCCTTACCGCTCTGCATCCCTGATGTTATATAGAAAACTAAAATTTTAAAATGGTACCGCTCAAATAAATATGCATGTGGATATGGCAAAAAAAATAAAATAATAATCTTTCAAAGTAAATGTAACTCCCTACGAATTAATGCAGCCTCCTCATCTGGATTCTGTATAAAAGGACATGCCGTTTTTGTCACTTTCAAAGTGTCTGCATTATGAAAATATGTGCAATGAATGTACCTGCACTGCAAAAAAGGCTTTTCTTTCTTAGTATTTTTTTCCAGTCAAAATATCTAAAGATTCTTAAATCAAGACGCATTTACTAGCCTACATAAGAAAAATGACATAAGGTATTTATTGTTTCCAGGGAGATTTTTTTTTTAACATTTATTTATTAAGTGTATTTGCTAATTTAAGAGATTTTTTTTAGAGTCCAAAATAGCTACTCAGAAAAGCATTTTTTGCTGCGTGAATGAATGAATGAATGAGGCTATTTAAACATCGCTTACCCTTTAAAAAGGAGGAGTAGACTGAAAGAAAGACTTTAAGGGTATAGTCTTTGGTATAAGTTACCTCTCTTTCAGAAAGGGGCTTCTGCTTTCTAAGGTTTGACATAGCCTACCTCCCATTCAGTAACGGAAAACCAATATTACACCGTGTCTACGGACGTGAGCGGCGCGGCGCAACAAATCCCAACAGAAAACTGCTGCTGGGTTCCATTTATGACGTGCTGACACGAATTTCAAATGGTTTTCAACGGTCGTTTGATCGCGTCCAGTGTAGGCAGACGTTAGCTGTTGTAGACACGGTGTTACTCACCTATTGAGAAGAAACAAAGCAACCTCGGCGTCCGATCGCAGGCCTCCGCTCCTTGAGTTCTCTCCAGCGCTGGAAAGCTGATCCGATATTTACACGGGTCCTACTTCTTGCCTTATCGTTCCACAGACGGCTTCCTCTTTTGTTTTTTATCTGCCATCTCTATCTTTCTGTCGCTCGGCTCGGCTAATGTCCGTCCCATGCACTGAAAGCTCTCTCCTCCACATCACGAGTAGACACGCCCCTTATTGCTGATTGGCTACAAGTTTGTTTTGCTATTCGGCCCGAATCAGTTTTCTAAAGTGTTTTTGAAAAATCACATACCCTGCCTTTAACCTCCTCTCTGAAACGGGCCTCGGGACTTGTCACAGCACTTACATATTAATGATCTTTTGGTGGTTTGATTGCATCTATTGTTTTCATTTGTAAGTCGCTTGGGATAAAAGCATCTGCTAAAGGACTATGTAAATATTCAAATTCGGTTTGCGTGAAGATGGAGCGCACCACTACTTGCGTTATGTATTATGTATAAGTATTATTAAATGAATTATTCAAATGCTTCGGGATGCATCACAATCTAGCAATACAACTGTCCTGTAGGAGACGCTGTGTCACACTATGTGACTGTCAGTTTTCTACACAATCTCATTCAAGTTGTCACATTAGCAAAAGAACAATCGTCTGTCACAATGAGTGCGAGTAAATTCGATACATATAATGGCATTTATTTATTCCTGTTCATTTCGTGCATTGTGTAAATAAATAATCAATAATTATTATTTTTTACCTGTCTGAGCTTGACCAGAGCATATTTCTGAATGTCTGTTCGATAGTTTTATAGAAATAGCCGACTTTCTAAAGTGACAACTAACCGCATATGGGTACTTTTTACATTGCAGAGCTCAAAAGCACTGCAAAGCAGGAATAGGCCTACATGTCTTTGTGTCCAGACTGGAGGTGGCACTGGATACTTTACTGGTGTCCGTCTTGTTGTGCCCCTCCTCCAGCTTTACAAGGCAGCGGGACACGCCGCAGGATTCGGCACAAAGTCCGAGTCACTCGCTGCACACATGAGAGGCGTCACAACAAGCCACCAGCGAGCACGCGGCGGATACGACTTGGAACCCGCCCAAGAAAACTGAGAGAAAACGTGGATTTGACCGAGAAGTAACTATCATATTAAATCTTTACAAGCAGGGCGGTGATCCAAGACAGGTGTCAGAGCGCGTCAGTCATCTGCTAATAATTTGAGCGCTCTTGTATTGTGGTTGCTGCGCGACGACCGACGGCACCGTTCGCGAGGGAGTTTCTGTCCCAAGAAAGCCAAATCTCAGTTGAATCACCCACTACAGTAACACCAGCTGTTATTCATGCTTCGTTTCCCGAGTCATACTACAAGAGGAAATTGCAACGTAAGTTTGCACAGCTTCTGCTTTGAAGTAGGTTGTAGCTGTAATTAATTTATAGGCACCACGTGAGTGGGCTGAAACGACCATTAAGTGGGCACACCCGCTGGATATGATACCTAACACGCTCAAAAACTTCCGCCAGAGCATCGGACCTCTTTGACTCTTGGTACAGCGCCTGGGACTGGCGTTTAAATCGCACTGAATGATTGTAGCACTGAAGAGCCGTGCGCTTCTGCAGAAAGGACACACAACGAGACCCCAGAATGATATTGTTTTTAATCTGAGTGCATTGGACTTTTTGTGTTTTTAGTTGCGGATAGTTATATTTTAACCTGTTTGGTTACACTTTTGTTGAGTTTTAGCTGCTCTCACTGATCCCGATGATGAGAATGATGGCAGTATTATGGGATGACCCGTTCAGGTTGCTCTGGAGACGGACTGTAATTTATTCTCTTCTGGTGCTCTTGATGAGTGGAGCGTGCACCTTTGGAGATGAAACCTTTAATGGAGAGGTAATTATTTCAAAAGATCAATGCAGTGCACATTTTTGTATCACAAATTGATCATATTATAGAACTCATACTATTTAAAGTTTGGTGAGAACATGTTTTGGTCACTACATTTGGGCACCAATTTGATGGCTTTATTATATTATATAATATATAAATATATATATGGAGAGAGAGATAAATTATATTAGTGGGGCTGTTCAACTGTGTATGCATAAATATTTTTGCTTTGATATTGATTTTAATGCTCTTTCTCTCTATTGAATGTGTTTGATACAAGTGTCATCCATATAGGCTATTTGGTCTATTTCTCATTTAGGTTTAATGCACTGTGCATATTTTTTTTCTAGAGCAGAGTCTGAGGTCTGGTTTTTATATGACCGCTGATTTAAGCTGAATGCTTGTAACTCAGCATGTGAATGGCGGTGATATCAGAGAGCAAATTAGAAAGTTGTTATTTAGCTTGTAACTAAGATTTTTGAAACACCAAAGTTCTTGCCTCTTCTTGTAGCCCAACTTTGGGATGTTTTTAGTTTGAAGTGGTAGGAGGTATGAAGACTTTGTAGTCTGTGTGGTTTGAGGTTTGTTGTATAACCCATGTATGCAGTGCTGCAGTGGCCCAAACCCTGTCATTGGTGGTCTGGCACTCAGCAAAGAGACTGACAGAAGCCAAAGATCTAAACTCTCTCTGAATTGATTAATTTACTCATCAGTTTCACAAATCTGGCAGGGAGCCTCATATTGATCCTTTCCGGTATCTGTTGCCTTCTTAATCTTTTACATCAGTCCTGACCCAGATTAACCTGAATCATCTGGAATAACATGAACAATAACTAGATGTGCTCCTCTGAGCTGGATATAACACTGACCTCAAAATGGGCAGTTGTAACCTGCAGTTCCCACACACCTGGCTATCACATCGGCTATATTATCGCCCACCAACTTTTGTAATACAGCCAACTTTTGCTGTGATGGCCATGAGAGTTTTTTTCTCACACAACTGAAACACTCTCCTTCCATTATGTATAAGAACACTCTTAGAAGGTACAAAAGCTGTCACTGGGGCAGTACCTATTCAAAAGGTACACTTTTGTACCTTTTAGGTACTAATATATACCAAGTTCTGTCATGAAACAGAAGAGACAGAACCAGCCAGGTGGAGAACGACAAGCCAGGACAAAACGAGGAGCTCGTTCTTAAACGAGGGACTACATCTTTAGCATGGACACACGTTTTTAAGCACTGCCGTTTTAAAACAACCGATTTTAAGCCGTTGAAACACAAACAACAGAGCTATATGCGTGCGCCATCTCTGTTTCTGTGTGAGAGGAGTGCACATTTTTTGCCGCTTTATTGGCTTTGAACGATTACATAAACACACTTATATGCGTCATAATCCCCGTCTTTGCAAGTATCCTCATAAACACAGTGATTCAGGTCTTAAGAGAAAGTAAACAGCTGAAAAAGATAACGCGTAACAGTATATGCTATTGGATTCGGACTTCGGTCTTAAAGGGGAAGCTGTCCAATATTCGTCCTGTCTGCCATTCATATTAATCATAGCACATTGCTAGAAAATCTCTCACTGCTCTTGACTAAATCACTTTTGTAACTGTATATATATATGTCACATTTTCCTGGTTAAATAAATGTCACATAAAAAAGAGAACAAATACAATTCTATTTTGTAAACAATTCTATTATTTTTAAAAAATATTTTTATACTAATTATACATTTCATAGTGTGTTTATGCATTTTTATATTTATTCCAAATAATAACTAAAGGCAGTAACAATTTGAACAATATTTTGGAAACCATTTAAAATAAGGTTTCATTAGTTAACATTAGTTAACTACTTTAGTTAACAGTAACCAAGAATAAATAATAGCCTACGTCTACAGCATTTATTAATCTTAGTTAATATTAATTTCAACATTTACTAATGCATTATTAAAATCCAAAGTTGTGTTTGTTAACATTAGTTTATGCACTGTGAACTAACAATCAACAACGGTATTTGTATTATTGTAACTAATGTAAACAAAGATTAATAAATACTGTAATAAATGTTCATTTTGTTCATGTTAGTTAACACATTAAATGACACCTTATTGTAAAATGTTAGCAATATTTGTTATTTGTGGTTTGACAGTGTTACTTTATATAAACGAGTGACTTTTATACTTTTAATGCCATATTTAGTAATATTTGCAATTTATGTTTGTAATATCGATTATTTTCTCATCCAATTTTTTGAGGAGACACTGCCTCCCTTGCCTCCTCGGCGGAAACGCCCCTATATATAGAATCTATACATAATACATGTGTTAATTATATATATCTACAGATAGATAGATAGATAGATAGATAAATATAATTAACACATGAAGACTAATTAATTTACACAAAGTATCTAGCGTTTATTATTTATTGTAGTTTTTTGTCCGATTGCTTGCAATTAGTTTCTTATCCTTATTTCTTTTTTTTTTTTGTCTCTTTTTAGACTTGAATTAGTTTGATATTGATATTGGTAACAAGGATTATGAAAATTCTATGGTATCAAAGATTTTAATATCATAAAAACCTTTTTGAAAGAAAAAAATAACTATATCGTGATGTATATATCATTATTGTGATATAAGATTTTGGTCATATCGCCCACCCCTATTATGCACCCTTTTAGTACTAAGGTGTACCTTTTGAAAAGGTAGCTTTTTCCTGAGGGTGTACTGGTACTCTTTGAACAATTCAATTCAGTTTATTCATCTAACAGTGCACTTCTTGAAAGAGCTTCTGCATCACTGTCCTCATCTCTGGGCTGGGCTTATATGGAAATATAGACGTTTTTAAACCTACAGCTGACCCAAACTTTTTGAAAGAAGCAGTTTATCTCAGTAATTCTACCAGTTGATGTTGAATGACAGTATATAGGACTGCACATGCCACAGTGGTAGATGGATGTTTGGGGGATTATGTGTTAAAGCTGTATGACCCACTGATTTGGGTGTGTGGTGAGACAACTGTGGGGACAAAGCCTCAAATGCAGTTCCTAAACCTTATAGAAAAGTATAGTATGCATGCATTATCTTACTACAGTATATCAGCTTTAAAGGTTGTGATTATAAAGCTGACCCTTCATCTAGCACTTAAAGTCCATAAACACGTTGTTTCGGATCTACTTTGATTAATTCATTAAGAATATATTGTGCCTACAACTTGCATTCGAGATTCACAATTAAGAATATGAATGTTATAAAAACAGGGTCTCATTCAAAATTCATGGACTAGGCCTATACATTTTTATAAGCACATGATAGCTTAGGGGTTGTCCTTGTTCTTAACCTTTCTCTAACATTAATGAATTTGAGTTTTCTAAATGAGCGTCCACGTGCCTGAGGTTAGTAGTTTGCATAAACACGCCCAAGCTTTCTTCATATAAAGGTTTTCCACACAACCTTTCTTTTACAGCCTTTCATCACTGAGCAAACATATGACACTCCTGCCTGCATGAGAGAGCTTGTGCAGCAAGATCCTCAAGCAATCCCAAGTGTATCATCCTCAAAACCAGTTCAAATTTTTTTTTTTTTAATTATTAAATGTAATTTATTTCTGTGATGGCAAAGCTGAATTTTCAGCAGCCAGAGCATCAGTCTACTTCTCCTCCTCCTCCTTATTCTTATTCCTCTTTCCTTCTTCTTCATGTTCTAAATGTTGAAAACAGTTTTTCTTGCTTATTTTTGTGGAAACTGTAGTAATTAAAAAAATACAAGTTCAATAAACAGCATTTATTTGAAAATAATCTGTAATATTATGAACGTTTTTACTGTCATTTTAGATCAATTTAATATGTCCTTGCTGAATAAAAGTAGCATATTGCCTTTTTTTTTACCTCAGTTTTAACTGCTTGAGCACCAAATCAGCATATTAGAATGATTTCTGAAGGATCGTGTGACTATAAAATAAATAACATTTTAAAATATGTTTGCAGAAAAATTTGTAAGCGAATGAGACCAGTGAGTGAGCAGTAAAAAAAAGTCTGATCGTAGAGTTACATGTTTTAGATGATCCCTTAGGAGTGACAAAAAGTGCAAACTCGAAGCTTGTGTCAATTCACCCATAGCACAAACGATGCAGACGCTTGAGTGAGGATAGGGAGTGTTGTGAGTTTCTGTGTGGGTGTTGCTCTGAGAGCCTTTTGTCATTCAGTTCTTTACAATACAATACTTCATAGAAAAGCATTTGCTTTCTCAAACAAAGATATGATTTCAAAGTGGTGTCTTATAAACGTGTACTTCCTGGAGTAGGGACTGTCAACAAGGTTGCTTTCGGCCGTTGTTTTTTCCCTCATGGATAATCTTCCTTTTCAGATAGCTTTATCTTGGCAATTCAAATAGAGTCATTTCTGGATATGCCATGTCTTTAAAGAAAAACTATGAGGAGTGTTGCATGGAGAGTGTAGAGGTGTTGTGTGCTGCATGTGATCGGTGAATGCAACACCGATTTAGTTTTCTAAATAGGCCACAAACAGAAACAGTTAAGAGATGTTTAGGACTGCAGGGCTCTCAGGCAGCTGAGGCGCAACAATGAGACTTCTTGTGTTCAGCTGACTGTGTTCAGAGGTGCAGGGAGATAGAGAGACAGGAAGAGCTCAAGGAGCAGGGAGAGGAGGGGGTTTATGCGGACTGTACTTCATAGGGAGCCGACTGTATCACTTCCTGCAACCATATCTCTATCCTGCATTTAAACCCTGGAGTCCCACTTTTCCCTCATGTTCTTTATCCGCCCTTTGTATCTGTGGAACGTCGCATCCTTGTGTTTTCCCACAAACTCGTGGCGAGCTGTTTGTGTGGGGTCTGGGCTGCCTCACTATGACTGAGAGGGATAATGAGTGAGTGAGTGACATGACATGTGGCCAAGTATGGTGACCCATACTCGGAATTAGTGCTCTGCATTTAACCCATCCAAAGTGCACACACACAGCAGTGAACACACACACCGTGAACACACACCCGGAGCAGTGGGCGGGGAGCAGTTGGGGGTTCGGTGCCTTGCTCAAGGGCACCTCAGTCGTGGTATTGAAGGTGGGAGAGAGCACTGTACATTTACTCCCCCCACCTACAATCCCTGCCGGTACGAGACTCGAACCCGCAACCTTTGGGTTACGAGTCCGACTCTCTAACCATTAGGCCATGACTTCCCCCTAATGAGATGTGATTGGACCGTGGAACCGCATTAACTACTAATTGTGTCCATGTCTCAGTGGATGACTTGTACTTCTGACTGGTAGCTCTACTTCCTCTCTTATTAAGAACCAGGGCCACATTCACCAGCTCAATTACTGCAAGGTCATGAGGGGATTGAGCCACATTCGCTAGGCCTGCCTTGCAGTCCACTGTACATAGGCAGCTGCTTTATCCACACAAAAATGGACCATCATAAGTGATTGATTTGGAACGCTCTTCATAGACAGCAACTCTGAATACCACACAAATAATGCTCCTTATGTGAAGCATGTGGGGGATTTGAAAATTGTTGGAAAATCCAATGTTTGGTGCATGTTGCTATAAAAATTATACTATAACACAATATTATTATAGTTATTTTGTATCATCTGCCTCAATGCATTATGGCTCCCTACGAAGGACACCCGCAATGCTGCTGATAATACACAATGTACTAATATTAAAATAAAAATATATATATATTAAATTAAAATTAATTACATTTTGATGGTACAGCCGATATTAAAATTCTATTTGGTGTAAAAAATAATTGGTAAATATATATTTGGTGCTAAAAAAAAAAAAATCATTTTAAATGCTTTAAATACTCTTTATTAATCATAATCAGTTATTTTTAGTATCTCTTCTTTCTTTTTAGATACTATATTTTTTTATATTTTAAATTATTTTAATTTTATATTTTCCATTATCATTTAAAAGTTTTTGTATGTTTTTGTCATTTTCTTATAGAATTTTTAATGTCTGTGTAGTTTTTAATTATTATTTTTAACTAAAATTTTAGTATACCAAGTTAAACTAAATTAAAATGAGAAATGTTGAAGAATTTTTTAAAATTTCATTGTAGTCCTGTTAATTATTATTTTATTATCTACTTAGTATCTACTGTATTTTTTATGGATTTAATTGTTTACTGCTTTTAGATTAGCATTCACAATTAAATGTTCTATACTGGCCTAATACATAGGCCTATATATTCAATATTAACTAATGTTAAAAAAAAAACACTAATATTGGCCGATAGCTGATATGATACAGATAATACTGTGCATCCCTACTTAAAATGCTTTCTAACTACTAGAGCTACACATAGATATTAGTCAGTTGCTGAATAGTTTTATTTTTCTAAATACTCTCTTGGTGATACTTCCACCTCCTTCCAATAACTCCACATTTGTCTATTTAATTTAGTTTGGCATTTCTGTTATCATTGATTAAGGTTATTGATTTACACAGCTGGAAAATGAAACTGACAAATGATTGATGTGCTCTGTCCTTTGACCTTGCTTTGAGTCTCATTACCCAATTGCCTGCCATTAAGGATACAGCCTGAATATATTTTTTAAAATCTATTTATTGTATTTTCTGCAGTGACACAGCTCCCTGTGGCTCAGTAGACTGGATGTGCAGAGCTGAGAGAGAAGACAACATGGAGTTTAAATGAAATTTGTCATTGCATTATTCCCCAGACCAGTTACCTGAGATATCAGAGCCAGAATCATGTCTGAAATGCCAAAAACCCAGTCTGCCTTAACTTATTTCACTCCTCCCCTCCTCCGTCATGTTCTGTTTTCCTGTCTTCCTCTTAATCTTTTTCACTTGATCTGGTTCGCTCGCTCCCTCTTCCCTCTCACTTAATGACCAAAAAATGGCATGCACCCAAGGCCCAGGAATAATAGTGCTCTCTAGTCGTTAGATTCTTGGCTGACATTGTTCTGGACACACACTCTCTCTCACACACACACTAAACCCAAGTCTTTTCACGACACGTTGTGAATCACAGGTTCCTGGAGGACATGCTGTTGGCAGGAGCTCTCAAGGTCCCGTTGAGCCAGCGCTGGCACAGGGGCTGATGGGAGAGAAGGATGGCTCTCCTTGCTTCTGTTCTCTGCAATGCCTTACTCTGTATGCATGACAGGGATGTTGTGATGGTGGGATGGATGCTGAAACGGCTTTAAAAGCAGGTCTTCATTTATCTCATCCATTTCGATAGTCTGCGATGTATATCTAGCAGAATGATTCCAGGTGCCCTTGACCTAAAGAAGGAACATATAAAGCATGAAAGCAAGAACGTTGTTGTCCTTTATGAGCTAGTAAGCAGAACACTAGGGTAATGTCTTTCTCTAGTGGGAGTACACACACCCTCCCACCTCTCGCCCTGCTAAAAGCCCCAGGGCTCTGAATGACTGAAAGCGAGGCAGTCTTATCTGTGGGGGTAAGGTGTGTCCTGCCCTGCGCAGCCCTTTAGCACTTCCCTCTCTCACAGCCCTATGGGAGATACAAAGAGGATTGTGTTCAGGGAGAGTAAGAAAGCTGGGGATTGTTGGATTTGGTATGGAAATACAAGAGTAGTTGACAAATGATGTGGAAATAACACTTTTTATGTAATAAATGTAAATGATTGCGGAAAAAGTGTAGATTTTAGATGCCATAAGTGATCGCCAAGTTTTTTAGCATTTGTAATCACTTTTTTTTTTTTATGGTGCAATTCATTTTTATTTGTAAAAATTGTTACAATTTAAAAAAAAATCCCTAGTTTCTAAAAACTGCATGAAGAACAATTAATAAATTATAATTAAATATTTTCCAAAGTAAATGATTGTACCACCAAAAGGTACTAGAGTTGTTGTTATTCTCTAGGGCGTTGCTATGAAGTTCCTAAGGTTTTATGAATGTTTTTTAACAGGTTGATATACAGTTTCTAGGGTAGGTTGCTAGTTGCTAGGTGGTTGTTTACTGGCCCAAGTTCAAAGAGCCCACGCCCAAGTCTCTTTAATTGTGGTTGTTGGATCGAGTCCTTTTTTAGGTGTAAGTCTAGAGTAGGATGACATGATTTGTGTAAAAAAAAAAAAAAAATTTGCTTTTTTTTTCCTGATAAAAATTGCCATTTCAATTTAAAGTGCGTGTGTGTTTGTTTTAGGTAGTGCTGCACAATTTGGACCAAAAAATTTGTGATTATGTACCAATATGACTGTAATATACCAATATGATTTTGTACTACTACTACTACTACTACTACTACTGGTAATAATGACAATAATACATTTATTGACTTATTATATGTTATTACTACTAAATAAGACAGTAAATATTACTATTGTTATATTTACTGTAAATAAAAAGTAATTTAAGAAAAAAAAATATATTTTCATTTTTACAGTATGACTGTAAAATTACAACACTCCTATTTTTTTCTTGTTCAAACTTGAAACTTTTATTTTGGCAAAAAAAACCACAGGGAGCCCTTATAGCTCTTTTGTTAATCACAGCATGTTTATAAGTGATTCTCTTTACAAGTTTAGGAAGATGCCAAATGCACATTATAAGCAACCCAAACTCCGAGCACTTGCAGCAATGAGTTCGTATTAAGCACCATATGTGAACTGAGCTACTCTGAGACACTGGATCATGAGCTGCTCGCGTATAAACGAACACAGTGACACACTTCATTCTAAAAATGCACATCCCTTGTGATTTGATAGTCGCACTAAATCATATTGCAGTTTTGATCCCTGTCTATGGAATTTTCATCAACTGTATCATTCAACAGACAAGAATTGTTAATCTGATGACTTGGAAAAGTAATAAAACAAGCTGCATTATTTGAGGCATCATTCATATCTGTAGCATGAATGTAGCAGAATGACTGGTGTAAAAGTTTAATACTTATTTATGGTAAGGCATTTGTCCTAAAACCTTAAGTACAGAGAAATAGTTATGCATGTTGGATTATCGTGACTTTCTGCTTCTACAAAGTAGATGATTGGTGCAGTGGCATATTAGCCTTGCCCAGAACAGGGCCAGCTATTCAGCTGTTTAACTCTTATTCAGCTGCCTTCACATCTCAGAAGGGCACAAAGGCCTGTGTTTTCTGTGGTCGTGGAAAATGGAGATCTGGACCAGGCAACTGTGTGACGGGCCCTGGTTACAGGGTAGGAAAAGAAGGGGACCTTATAAAGGCAGAGTCCAGTGGGACGAACACATTAGCCTTCTGCAAAGACCAGGTGAAAAACAGCACTGTAAAGTCCTGAACACAATTCTAAGCAATTGATTCCGTATTGATTTTAGTATTGCATTTGTTCTCAGTTATGATTCAAGTATCTATTTTGTTTCAGATGTTTCTCTTTAGAAAAAAATAAAATAGAAACAAATGACACAATTGTTGACAAAGTAAGAGTATATAGCTATAAAATATATTGTAACTCACATCAGTATTTGATGAGAATGTGACATTTGTAGACTGGTATTTTACAAATTGGAGAACAATTTGTGATATTGTTCATACTTTTTGAAACCCTTCAGATTAAACTGTGAAGCAAGAGATTTCTCCAACTGCTCTCTGCTATTTGATTCCATTACTGTCTAGGAGAAACAACTGAGATATTAAATTGATCTGTTTTCTATATGGGAGGTCCTGGCTGGTTTAGGACCAGGGTTATTATATTGAACTAAAACTAAAACCATTGAAAAAAACGTTTTTGTTACTTGGATTAAAATAAACGTTAACCGAAATAAAATATATTAAATGTATTTTATTTCAGCTAGTTTCCAAGGCAACATTTCTTTTTAATGAATACAAACTATATAAAAACCGATAAAAATGACAAAAAACTGAAAATTTGCTAGAGCTAAAATGAAAACAGAAATATAAAATTCTAAATATTAAAAATACTAAAATAGTATCTCAGTGGTACTATAATAACACTGTGAAGGACAGTCTGTTGCCATTGCCACAGGGTGGGCTTAATAATGGGGCGGTTTAATTACATAATTTGTGCTAAATGCCTGACTAATGATGATAGGCAGTAGGTGCAACCACATTTAATTCAAACCAGAGCATCATGTCAAGCTTTCATCCCCTTTAATGGACCCTCTGGCCTTTTGGAATCACCCACTGCATCCAACGCGAGAGCCAGATCTAAAGCTTGATAAATTGGCTGGCCCAGCTGGTGCCGTCACCCCTCAATCTGTGGTCACATCAGCCTCAAGTGTTCTCACACAGTCTGGACCAGTATTAGGTGTGACGGTCTTTCAGTCTGTGACAATATCTTCTTTCTCCTTCATTCTCAAGGCAGTGACAGATTGATGACGTGATCTTTTTTATGGCACAGCAGTTAAATTTTATGCTGCTGTTTGGGCCTTAATTTAGTTTTTCATAATCTCTTTCAACCTTAAAGGATAAGTTTGCTTATTTTTAACCAGCGTTGTATTGTTTGTATAGTTTCTGTAATGCATGTAAATGAACAATGTGTACCTGTGCACAGATATCCCAGTTTATTTGTCCGCAAAAGTCGGCCGCATGACATGTCATTTTGTGTCTTTTGGCAGACTTTCACAGCTCTATGGCTTTTGTTAAAACAGATCAAACTTCTGTATTTTTGTATTCCCGCGCACAGACAGTCAAATCAACAGAGGGGCCCTTTTCTCCTTTTTTTTTCTTTTGTGCTTCTACTGCATACTCATACCAACTATGTGCTAATGTATTAATCTATTTGATAAATACATGTTATAGAATGTTATCAAAAACTTCCTCTCAAAGTTGCATTATGTTTCCATACTCTGAAATATTTCAAATAAGAATGTAAGTTTTCAGGAATTTTCATAATTAATTGAATATTCCCCACATTAATATTGCAAAATGTGGGGGACTACAAATATCATGCAGTTAGATTACTTTTTACTTACAATTTAAATATATATTTAATTAGTGAATTTAATTAGCAGTTTATTTGAACTATTACTGTTAATAATAACATGCATAGAACATACTCATTCTACATTAAAACTTCACTTTTAAGATTGTGAAATACATATTAATATAAATTTTGACAAAATTAATAATAACAATAACCATGAACATCCCTGATCACAAAAGATCAAAGAAAATGTGATTTCTAATGAGATCACTTATTTAATTCCTTTTGTCTGTGATTTTCACTTAGTCATGGCTACGGCAGTACGGCTACCTCCCGCAGGCCGGCAAGCAGATGTCTACCATGCGCTCAGCTCAAATCCTGTTGAACGCCATCAGTGACATGCAGCGCTTTTACGGGCTGGAGATCACTGGAGTGTTGGACCCCATCACCATCGAGTAAGAGACTCACTCCATCACATGATCTAATGTATCAGCTACAACAGTGTTCGAACTGTACCGTGGACTTTGGGGGAGCCCACTTGTTTTTTTTTATAATGGGGGGGGGTTGTGTTCGTGCGCTTGCGCGTGCCTCAAAAGAGGGCTTACAATGACAATGACAAGTGTATGCACTACTTGCTTTATGCAAGCACTATATAGGATAAATCACTATACAGGATTTACCCTATTATACTTTATCCACACGAATTGATAGGTGAAACAACAAACAGCCACCCACAAATAGTCTATATACAAAGCA
>NW_015664312.1:524154-534845 GCF_001515625.1 Sinocyclocheilus rhinocerous | reverse complement strand
CAGTGTTCGAACTATACCGTGGACTTTGGGGGAGCCCACTTGTTTTTTTGTTTTTTTTTTATAAGGGGGGGTGGGGGCTACAGAAGAATACCATAATTCCTCCGTTCAATTAGGCCTAAAACATCGAGAGTCAGGTAGACCTATAACAACCCAGCCACAACACATAATTGCGAATAACATGCCTTACCTTAACACAGAATCGACCACAGAGTCCAGCGTTTATATTTTTTCTACGAATCTTTGAGTTAACATGTACTAAACATAGTGGAATTTGCACCGCAGCGCCCCCACACCTTGATGCTCATGACAAGAATAGCATGTGTAGTTATCTTTATTGAAGTGAATTGGGTTTAAATCGCCGTCATGCATGAAGGAATGATATTTTTGCAATTTTACACATAATAATCCACGATGATCACATTACACAAAACTGAAATTGCACGTCAAAATAACACATTGTCAATATTTTTGAGAGCCCCCAAAATTTCACAAATCACGTTTTCAGGGGAGCCCATGTCTTATGCTCCACCTAGCTCCCCCGTAGTTCGCACCCTGAGCTACACTGTTAGAGCTACTACCAATTCATATTCAGCTCATCTTAATAAAAAAAAAATATTTTAATAAAGCTCTTATATCCTGCTAAACCTGTAATTGAACAGAAAAATGAAGGTCACCTTATAGAGAAGAAGAACCTTAAAGGAATATTGCAGGTTATTTAATGTCTGTGGAACTACTTTTCTAGGCGGAAGATCCTGTGGTCATGTATTATCACTGTTAACATTAGCCTT
The DNA here is from genome assembly GCF_001515625.1 of Sinocyclocheilus rhinocerous. Taxonomy (NCBI): domain Eukaryota; kingdom Metazoa; phylum Chordata; class Actinopteri; order Cypriniformes; family Cyprinidae; genus Sinocyclocheilus; species Sinocyclocheilus rhinocerous. The sequence goes on along the minus strand of NW_015664312.1, from coordinate 534,057 downwards.
GTTTTTAGCTGGTCATGACATGAGTTTGATTTTAAATTTCCATAGACAAGGGTTTACAAGCGATTCTTTTGCACCAATCTATGATAACACCCAATACTAACACATAACACATAATGTTGGATTGTTTTTGTTACACTATCAAAACAGTGTGATAGTAGCTGAAAATGTTGCTAAAAATGTACTCACCCTCCATCCAAGATGTAGATGAGTTTGTTTCTTCATTAGAACAGATTTGGAGAAATTCACTTGCTCACCAATGGATGCTCTGCAGTGAATGGGTGCAGTCAGAATGAGAGTTCAAACAGCTGATAAAAAACATCACAATAATCCATAAGTAGTCCACATTACTCCAATTCAAGTCTTGTGAAGTGAAATACTGTGTTTGTAATAAACAAGTCTATCAAGTTGTATTTAACTTCCAGCAACGATCCATAATATTGCTTTCTGTGGTGAAAAAAAAAATTCTGATTAAGGAGAGGAATATGCACAGATCAAGCACAGTTTACAAGCCAAAACAGCTCTAAACAATATGTCAGTGGATTTTAATGTGAGAGGACAACAGGGGATGGACTTTTCACTGGAGGAATTCTTATTATGGATTATGGACTCCACAAGCGAAGCTTTAAAGTTGAAATGCCTTAATGATGGATTTGTTTATTACGAACATGCAGGTTTCACTTCACAAGGACTGGAGTCGTGTCGTTTACTTGTGGATTATTGTGATGTTTTTATCAGCTGTTTGGACTCTCATTCTGACGGCACCCATTCACTGCAGAGGATCCATTGGTGAGCAAGTGATGTAATGCTAAATTTCTCCAAATATGTTCAGATGAAGAAACAAACTCATTTACATTTTGGATGGCCTGAGGCTAGGTGAATTTATACATGCATATTGTCTATGATAATAGACAACATAGCTCAGATGTTTGCCATAGTAATTAATATCAAAGTCCACCATGCTTCACAGTGATGGATATAAAGGGGCCTCCATTTGGCCATCAGCTTTCTTAACATGCCATTATTTTGTGCATGCCTATTAAGGTTCCTTTTCTACACTAAACCTTCATCTTATCCTTTCTTTTTAGGTCCATGAAGAGACCCCGCTGTGGCGTCCCAGACAAGTTTGGAGGTCCGATCAAGACCAATGTACGACGGAAACGTTATGCCCTCACTGGCCACAAGTGGGACAAGAGCCATATAACTTTCAGGTGGGTTTGGATCTGACTCTTTAATCCATATAATCACCATTTCCAGTGATTTTGATTTTAATTGTAACACTGTTCTTCTTGTGTCTGCCATGGCTGCAGTATTCAGAACTACACGCCTAAGGTTGGGGAGTACAACTCATATGAGGCCATCCGACGGGCCTTCAAAGTGTGGGAGAAAGTGACGCCGCTAACATTTGATGAGATCCCTTTCCTGGAGGTCAAATACGGCCGTCGGAAGGAACCTGATATTATGATCTTCTTTGCATCTGGTTTTCATGGTGACAGTTCCCCGTTTGACGGAGAGGGGGGTTTCCTGGCACACGCTTACTTCCCTGGTCCAGGGATGGGTGGAGATACTCACTTTGACTCAGACGAGCCTTGGACCATTGGTTCAGAAAACCTACAAGGTGAGTTAAAAGGACCTGAGCATTTAATATTATATAATATCTAATATGCATGTATGTAAAATTAAGTTCATACACTGCCACTCAAAAATTGTGGTTGGTAAGCATTTTTAATATCTTTGAAAGAAGTCTCTTATGCTTATCAAGGCTGCATTTTATTGATGCAGCATTATTGAAATATATGAATACTATTTAAAATATCAGTTTTTTTACTTTTTAAATGTAATTTATTCAAGTGATGGCAAAACTGAATTTTCAGCAGGTATTATTTCAGTCTTCAGTGTCATATGATCTTTCAGAAATCATTCTATTATGCAGATTTAGCATTCAAACATTTCTTATTATTATCAGTGTTAAGAAGAGTTGTACTGCTTAATTTTTTTTAGAATGACTGGCAGCATCTGCATCTCACTGTTTTGTAGACCCATCATGAAACAAACGTATTCACTTACTGTAGAGTCTAATGATTAAACCTGTGTCAATCCAAGTTATTCTGCAAAATCTATGGCAAACAAAAGAAGGTCACATTTGCAAGCCTACATTTTTGTGTTCACTCTAAATACTTAATAGCTGTTTTGTATTTGCTATTGTGAGGTTTTCATGGTCCTGTGGAGGCGGGTGACATCATTTGAGACAGATGAGTGAGTATGTGAGCCAGTGAGCAGCATGTTGATGTATTTAGAGGGTCAGACATTCCAAGAGACTCTTGTGCACTTTGCATTAGAGATCTGTGAAGTATGTGATAAACAATAAGGTGCAGTGGGGTCCAAAGTCTGAAAACACATAGTCCTGATGATTTAGGATTCTGAAAAAAATGGAAAGGAAACTTTGTGATATAGACCATTTGAACCTATGTACAAAAGGTCAGAAGTTTAAAACCTGGGGCCATATTACAGAAATATCCTAACTTGATATGTATGTTTAGTAACCATGCTAATTTCAGTTTAGGATCTGATTTAGAACATTACCTTCTTAGATCTTAACCGAAGACTGTAGAATACCCAAGACGTGTCACTCGAATAGTTTTGAATGGGGGAAAAATGCAACACTCAATATGGCCGCTCTATTGAGCGAAGCCTTCTGAGTAAAAGAGCCAATTGCTAATCGGTAAAGTCCCGGTTTCTATAGAAACAGTCAGCATTCGGAGACGTGTGCTTAGGACTGCGAATGTGCACTGCCTGGTCTAGCCTGAAAAATAAGCTTTTTTTTAAAGGGGTGGTTCAGTGGTTTTTTTCTAGGCTTGATTGTGTTTATGGGGTGCAGTCTAACATGTGTTGATGCTTCGTTTTTTAAAAAACGCATTAAAAAAACGCATTCTTTTTCACATAATTTACCTTTATTCCACACTGCTCTGTCCCTTCTCTGAGAAACGCGCTGATCAATTTCCTGCTTTTATGAAGCCCCTCCCTCAGAAATAGGCGATGGGCTCTGATTGGTTAGCTAGCCCAGTGTGTTGTGATTGGCTAAACCGCCTCTAGTACGTGTCTAAGCGTCCCGCCCCTCTCCTCAGCGGCATGTGCCCTACCAGCCGTTTTTGTAGGCATTAACCTGCCAGAATTTTAAAAGACAAATCTCCGTTTGCATTGAACTTTCAGCTTCGTAACTTTGCAGATATTGTTTATGCTCAAACAGCAACATTACACACTAACTAACGTTAAAAAAGTGAAATCGCAATGAACCACCCCTTTAATGCTATTTGAGCAAAAGAAACAACATTTATGATTTATATTTATGAACATTTAGCTTGGCGAACAGTTTTGGAGAATTTGATGTTTTCCCATTCAAAGAGACAGGAGTTGCACTTGCATGCCCGAGAGGCGTTTCAAAGATGGCCGCAGAGTGAAATTACTTGTCTTAAAGGGACTTTCATCTTAACACAAGTTCTAACATTGACAGCCAATCAGAATCCACCCGACTTTAAAGAGCTCAAGCATTTAAAGCTGCAGACGACAAAACTGCAGCGCATGCTTATAATAAACAGAATGCCGTTTCAACATTCAACGGAGTCCGACTAGTACCGATGGTGTTGAAGAGGGCTGCAACAAGTGATTATTTTGATAATCGATTAATCTAACGATTATTACAACGATTAATCAACAAATCATCGATTAGTTCACTGATTAATCATACTTTGATTATTCAGCTTTTGCAATTATTTAAAATATTGAGCTATATATATTCTAACAAATAAATAAAAGGTAATCACTTCAGCTTTTGAAAATCATATTATGTAATTACAATTATTATACAATTATTTGAAAATATTTGGCACACAAAATGAGATGACAGACAGAGAAACTCTCTCATTCACCATTTAATTAGCTAAATGAAAAAGTAACTGAATGACATAATTCTGCCTAACATCTTTTGTAAATCATATGGATAAGAAACAAAATAAAGGTAAGTGATAAGACGCTTTATTTTTGGATAAATAATTTTATTCACAACATAATCTCTCTTAAAATACCTTACAGCAGGGGTGTCAAACTCGCAGCCCTGAAGAGTTTCGTTCCAACCCTGCTCCAACACACAAACCATGTAGTTTTCAAATAAGCCTGAAGGACTTGATTAGCTGGATCAGGTGTGTTTAATTATGGTTGAAGCTAAACTCTGCAGGGCTGTGGCCCTCCAGGAGCTGAGTTTGACACCTGTGCCTTATAGGGTCATGATAATCAAAACAGATCTCTGCAAACCAAACTATCACTTTAATGAAATAAATAATTTTTTCCACTAATAAAAATATTTTATCATTAGCTAGCTCAACACTGGAGAGCTGCTTTATAACAGAAAATCAAGTTGTAATTCTAACTGAAAGCAACACTGGTTTTTCATGTTTAATACTGTAAAGCTGCTTGATTTGAGGCTATCTATTGCATAAAATACTATATATTATAGTCATTGACACTGCAAACCAAATTTCAAGTCGATCGGACCAACGGTTTCCTAGTAATCGTTTTTTCAAAATTATAGTGCCACCAAGTGGCAGAGCTGCACAATTTTTTTTATTTGACCAAAGATTGAGCTCATACACATGTGTAACAAGTTTGGTGAAGATATCTCATTTCGTTCACAAGTTATAGCCTTTATGGTAATATGGGTACGCGACTTTCGAACGTTTTGGCGCCCCATTGCAACAGTGAGTCAAAAAGTAGGTTTTGGACATAATTAAAATTTGCGGAAAAACGAGACCTCCTAGACCCAAAATCAGAATGACCATTTTAAATTTGCCTTGACCCAAGGATTCCAAAAATGAATTTTGGAGTCTACGATAAGCGGTTTAGGAGTTATTAGCACTTTTGCGTTTTTGATCGCTGTAGTGCCCCCTATTGGCCGATTGGGCTGAGACTTTGATAGATTCTCCCCAAATTGAGCTCTATCATTTGGCCAAGTTTCAAGTCTCTAGGCTTTACGGTTTGGTCTGCACGATCAGTTTTAGGGGAGAAGAATAATAATAAAAAAAATTAAAATCCTAACGATTTCAATAGGGTTTCAGCACTGCGTGCTTGAACCCCTAATAAACGTGACGTGACTGGACTTTACTGGAGTGCTGAACTGTAGAGCTCCTGCAACTTTCACATCGCTGTAATAAGATGTGTTCTTAACTGCTGCTTTTTCACCACTGTTAGTTTTTGTCGTGTTTATTTCGTTATTGAGAGGAAAAGCACGCATCATATATTTATGATGGGCTGAATTACAGTCTTGCGCTACAGACATCTGAGCGGACAGATACTGAACAACGGCCTGGACAATCCCCCAAAGTCAGCATGGTGTGTCATGACCTTAAGATGGGAAGATGCATTAATACGGCTCCTGATTTTTAAAGTAACTTGGAAAGGCCTCTTGGTCTATAAAAGGGTCAAATGTTAATCAGGGGATGTCTCGTTTTTCAAACGCTTTAATGAATCATTCCATGGTGACACATTTGATTAATTACCGACACACTGACTGCAGCCTTCACTGAGGAAGCACATAATGCAACTTCAAAAGGAATCTCTAGGATTTTCCACAGCCTATTTCCATAGGTTTCTAATGTCTGGCTACAGGATCATCATTGTTAGCAACAGTTGAAGTCTCAGTCACAATGACACAGCTGTGAGGAGAGATGTCTCCTATTGCCCTGAAGTTGCAACTTTTAACAGTCGTGGCTCTCACACAAGAGCAGCTTTGAATGACGACTGCGTTTGTCTGTGAAAGCCGTCATTGATTGAACTGTCGGAAAGCATTAGGACAGCAAGTTCAGTACTTCTCTTATCTGCACAGTTATTAGCCCTAATGATGTTGCCTCTCTGAAAAAAAAAAAAAAAACTCTGAACAAGCAACATTACTGTCTGATGACTTCAGACGTCCTGCATGGATGGTTTGGATTGTCCACACTAGATAATAATGGATACCGTCAGTATTAAAAGGAAGCAGTCAATAATTTTTTCCCCCTGAAATCCGGATTTAAGAATTGCATAGAGCCATTTACACCCGCAGAGTCACAGATCATTGTGGTAGCTGGAAAATGGGGACAGAACATGATTAAAATCAGTCACCGACTGAGTGCACTGTCACTGTGAGCGTTTCAATAAATCTCTGTAGTGTGCAGATAATTGCAAATGTTCTGGACTGATCCACAAACTACTTTCATATGAATATGTATTGAATGTGCACTTGCAGTATTTTTCTTAAAATTGCAGATAATGTAATATTAATGAGATGAAATTCTGCTTACAGTAAAGGCCAGATTTACTAACAACAGATTTACAAAGCAAACGATCACTGTCAGGAAGATTTACTAAAGAGCACATTGAAAAATTAGCCCTGAAAAGGCGTCGACACATTTTAATTTTTGCGACTGACCTTATTGCATATGCATTTGTAGGAGTGTCCCTTTCAGACACAATTTATGGGAGGAGAGTTTTTAACCCTCTATGGTACCGTGTTGCCTCCAGGCAACACAACATATATATATATATATTTTTATAAAATGAGACACTCATTTAATTGACCAATGCAGGGAAGTAGAAGTCAAATACTAATAAATGAGCATACAAAAAAGTGGTCACATGACCCACAGGGGTCCATTTTGTTTCCACTTTCAGGACATGTGCACATGTCACATGACTCCATATTTTGTCCAACGAAAAGTGCATTTTTCATCAATTTCCGTGCATATAATTGCCTACAAAAAAATATTAGTCACCTTCATTGGAAAGTAAAGAAGTATTTTCAAATATTTTACATAATATTTCATCAAATGTATCATAAGACATTACAAAAAACAGCATGTTGCCCCAAGCATACACTTTCACTACTGTTTCTTAACACTTTAGTATGACAAAAGTGCACTTTTTAAAAGTATAATCTCAAATTAAGTGTTTTATGTTAAAGTACTGTATTGTAAAATATTGTTTTAATAATTTTTGTTGTGATTTACATCTGCTTAGTCAACAAAAAAATAAGTGTACTTTGATTTACAAAGAAGTTGATTTACAATTTTGACTCTAGTGCGTTATTCAATATTACATTTAATTAATATATTATGAATGTACTCAATTGCAACTTAATCATTACAAATGTGTAATTACAAATATTGGTAACACTTTACAATAAGGTTCATTAGTTAACATTAGTTAACTACTTTAGTTAACATGAACTAAGAATGAACAATATTTCTACAGCATTTATTCATCTTAGTTAACGTTAATTTCAACATTTACTAATGCATTATTAAAATCAAAAGTTGTGCTTGTTAACATTAGTTAATTCACTGTGAATTAACATGAACTAACAATGAACTACTGTATTTTCATTAACTAACATAAACAAAGATTAATAAATTAATTGTTCATTGTTTGTTCATGTTAGTTAATACATTAACTAACATTAACTAATGGAACCTTATTGTAAAGTACTACCCAAATATTAGTACATTTGGCAGTACATGTTTAAAATATTGATAATAGAAAACAATTGAAGTAATTATAAAACGTATGTAATTAAGTGAATCAAGTTCAGCTAATTGCTTTTAATATAAATTTGAAATTTAAAAAATTATCATTTAATTAAATGTTCGAAAATTAAAAGTATATATTTTTTAAGTATATAATTTCCATATATAATTGTCCTTTTTTAGTGTTATTTTAGTATCATTGAGATAATATTATAGTTATTTTGTGTCTTTTTTATTTTTATATATTCTGTTTTAATTTTAATTAAAAGTTTTAGTAATTTTGTGCTTTTGTTATTTTTAGCAAAAATGTGTGTGTGTATATATACTGTATATTGTTATTGTTTATTTAACTTTTAGTAACAAGTGTTTTTTTTTTTCAATTTTAGTTTTAGTTAACTATTATAACCCTGTTTAAAACTGTGCTAAAGTGTACTTATTTTTCACAAGGGTAAGATCACAAACCAAGTACAAATTGAGGCTGTTTTCACACGTTTGGTGTGGGCCACAGTCAGTTTGATGTCAGAGTTTGGTTTGGTTTGTCTAAATGTGGTTTTGAGAAACTCGTGTGTGCACTAGAAAGTGGAGGTCTGGGGTACGGTTCATGTAGTCATGGTTCGTAGTTGGTATGAAAGCAATCCAGCCTAATTTGTTAACCAATATTGATAAACTGTTTGCCTTTTATAGTGAAATAATGCATTTCCCATTGTTGCCTTTGGCGAACATAATGGGGAGAGACGGATCTGTGGGGATCAAACTCTGCTGTGTACCAAACAATCCAAGTGTAAAAACTAACTTAAAGTCAAAATGAAGCATCATTTGCAAACCCATTTTACTTCTGTAAAGTGATGTATTTAGTGAAACTTCAGTGAGAAAAAAATGGTAGGGCAGGACTTGACTGGATTGTTGTAAGTGTTCCATACTACTGTACATGATCCATACTAGATTTTGCAATCAAGTTTGGGGCTATTACCCTTCCTGAAACACCTGCCCGCACTCACAGATTGAAACTTAAGCAGTTTTAGTGACGTCAGCCAAAAAGGAAAGCAAGTTCAGTCTCATTTTGAAAAATTCAAAGACAAACATTTGTCTTTGGAATAGCGTGCACCGATGAACTGTTTAGGTCGGGAAGATGTATTAAGATAAGGAGAGTCCATTTTTATTTCATGCCACTTTAAAGTGCACATCTTCTCAGCACTGAGGAAGAACTAACAGAGGGAACCCTTTTCCCAACTTCCCCTAAAATGCTCCACACTCTCCTCTTCACTCATGTCTTATTTACCCAGTCAACTAAATATAGCTGCACTTCTATATCTTCTGCAAGACTAGTAGCGATTTTGTTTAATGTGCGCACTTAACTGCAGCAAATGTAATGCTCTAGTTGATACGCAGTATATCATGTGTCCTTAAGTCAGAGTGCCCATAAAATGCAGCTGTGATCTCCCAGAGCGAATGAAGATTAATAAGCTGTTGTATCAGACATTCTTTACTAGTGACCTTAGTAAATTAGCTCTTGTCCTCATTGCTGACCATCAGATCTCTCTTATACCACAGCCTGTGATATTTAATATGTGTCTCCCCGTAGGTAATGATCTGTTCCTGGTAGCCGTACATGAGCTGGGCCATGCCCTTGGACTGGAACACTCCAATAATCCTTTGGCTATTATGGCTCCTTTCTACCAGTGGATGGACACCGAAAACTTTGAGCTGCCTGAGGATGATCTCCGTGGGGTCCAGCAGATTTACGGTAACCTGACACCTGCGATGTCTTAAATATGGCATGGAAACATGGGTTTTGCAGCATATTACCTCTGATCTATGGAAGCAGATTTCCATCACGGAATTAAAAAAAATATATATATATATACACTGAACAAAATTATAAACGCAACACTTTTGTTTTTGCCCCCATTTTTCATGAGCTGATTTTGAGGGAAATTGTCAAAGTCACAATTACCTTTTTTATTTTTTATTCCTTGGTGGAAAAAAGCTTTTTTTTTCTTTTCGAGTTGAGTGAGAATTGCGAGAAAATAAGTATTGAATTTGTGGTATATATACAATTGCAATTCTGAGAAAAAAGCTTGACAACTGACTTTTTCCCCCCTCTCTTTTTTTTTAGATCTCACAATTCTGACTTTTATTCTCAGAAATGATAGTTTATATCTTGCAGATTTTCAAGAAAAAATTGTGGGATAAAACTTATATATATTACTTATATATACGCTGAACACAATTATAAACGCAACCCTTTTGTTTTTGTCCCCATTTTTCATGAGCTGAACTCAAAGATCTAAGACTTTTTCTATGTACACAAAAGGCCTATTTCTCTCAAATATTGTTCACAAATCTGTCTAAATCT
>NW_015664312.1:464030-523961 GCF_001515625.1 Sinocyclocheilus rhinocerous | reverse complement strand
CCATATGCGTCTTAAGCAAGACGCAGTACGAGTGAAGTATCGAAAGGGAACTGCACATTTTAGAGTGGCCTTTTCTTGTGGCCAGCCTAAGGCACACCTGTGTAATAATCATGCTGTCTAATCAGCATCTTGATATGCCACACCTGTGATGTGGATGGATTATCTCAGCAAAGAAGAAGTGCTCACTAACACAGATTTAGACAGATTTGTGAACAATATTTGAGAGAAATAGGCCTTTTGTGTACATAGAAAAAGTCTTAGATCTTTGAGTTCAGCTCATGAAAAATGGGGACAAAAACAAAAGAGTTGCGTTTATAATTGTGTTCAGCGTATATATAAGTAATTGCGACTTTTTATCCCACAATTTTTTCTTGAAAATCTGCAAGATATAAACTATCATTTCTGAAAATAAAAGTCAGAATTGTGAGATCTAAAAAAAAAAAGAGAGGGGGGAAAAAGTCAGTTGTCAAGCTTTTTTCTCAGAATTGCAATTTTATATATACCACAAATTCAATACTTATTTTCTTGCAATTCTGACTCATAAACTCGAAAAGAAAAAAAAGCTTTTTTCCACCAAGGAATAAAAAATAAAAAGAGGTAATTGTGACTTTGACAATTTCCCTCAAAATTGTTATCAGAATTGAAAGAAAAAAGTCAGAACTGTGAGAAAGTTGCAATTACCTCATTAAATTTTTTATAACCTTGGAATTCTGAGAAAAAAAAGTCTAAATTATGAGAAATTAAAAAAAGTTGGAATTTGTGAGAGAAAAAGTTTAAATTTCCTTTTGTTATTCCTATGGTGGAAACAAGCTTTTTTTTTCTCTCTCAATTGCGTGTTTATGAGTTTATATGATTTTGTGTGAGTCAGAATTGTGAGGGGGGAATATGTCTAAATTGTGAGATATAAACTTAGAATTGTAAGGGAAAAGGTCTGAATTGCAAATTTATTTATTTATTTATTATCTTCCATACTCATCAAGTGTGCAGTTTAAAACAACACAGAACAAGTGTTTAGTTGAAGTTATGGCATAGCGGTCAGTGCATTGAGACAATGTGCAACATTTGTTCAGGTCTGATGCATTTCATTTCCGGATCCTGTTATCTGTTGTTCTCCTATGAGGAAGAAGTGCAGAAAATGTTTATAGGCACTTTATAGATTTACAGCTTTAGATTAAGTTTTGTGACCAGAGGTATTATAAACTTTTTTTTTTTTGGTTTGTTTACAGTAAGTAGTTTAAGTGTGGTTCAAGCGTATGGTGTAAGTTTTCTAATACTTGTTTTTTTGCATTAAGTTGGTTTACATTGCATTTGACCAGGCCGTGTTTCTTTGAAATACTCTGGTATTTGTGGACTTTAGAAATGTTTGTTTTAGTTTTACATGAGGGAGATTCAGCTGTGGCTAGAAGAACGTTATTTTGGTTATGTCATGGCAAATTCATTAATCATTTAATTTATTTTTAGAGTTTGCGAAGGCCAGCATCACTTATTGCTCATACATTAAAAATAGAAGAAAATATTTTCTGTTTTGCATGCAGAAAATGAAGCCTAGTTTTTGGACCAATAGGATTTAACGTTTTGTGACATTTGTTTTCATGACAAATTTTCCCCAAATTCTCATTATCGTAATGGTTACTTTTTGTTTTTTTTCCCCCTTTAATTCTCAAGTGGTGTGTCTCTATATTATCATTATGCATTGCATAAACTAATGACTGTAATATTTTTTTATTTAAATCTACATAAAGACAGTACAACAAATACTACCGTGTTGTTTAAAAATGGTATGAATAAATATTACTATTTATGACAACTGTAAGAGGAAATAATGTCACAAATTATTATTATGGTCAGCAAATAGGCTTCATTTATTTTAATTAAAATATATTTTATGGGATGAAATGTGACCTGGATGTGTTCTTGATGTTCTGTAAAATTTGCATAAAATTGAGTTCTCTATATTATATTTATCATAGACTGAACTAAGAGGTTGCCACAATGCTATCCTATTATTTTTACAAATTCTGTAAGTTATTTGTATTTGTTGGTTTCTTGTAGGACCCCCTAGCAGTTCTCCCACTCAGGCTCTCCCCACTGTGACCCCCCGGCGACCAGCCCATCCAGACCCCAGGGCACCCCATCCTCCGAAGAACCCTCCCGGAGTTCCCCCTCGCCGGCCGGACAGGCCTCGCACTACAGATCGCCCAGATCACTACGGCCCCAACATCTGCGAGGGCAATTTTGACACAGTCACCATGCTTAGGGGAGAAATGTTTGTTTTTAAGGTAAGCTAAAGACCCTGCAAATCCACAAGTTTTTTTTTTCTGTTTTATGGTAATAAGAATTACATTTGAAAAAATCTTTATAGCAATAAAACCACTAAAAAGTCTAAAATTGCATTTTCTTTATTCAAAAAAACTAAACAAAAAAAACTCCCCCATTGGATTAAATATGTCCCAGGCATGTTTTTGACAGGCTTCATGAGATTCACTCAGCTTTCTGAATCAGATCAGGTCAAGCGCTGAAACAATAACAGTGCAAGGTTCCAGGTGAAAGCCCTGACATGCAGGTGGAGTCCTGCTGAGGTCGACCTGCTCTCAATCAGGCTTTGTTAGGCAATCGGCCGTAAAAACCCCAGTGCTGATCTTTGTTATGGGGCAGAGCTCCATAAAGAAGAAAGGAGACGTCTATTTGAAGTCTGGAGTTAATCAGCAGACACATCAGACTTCATCTGCTTTACCTCGTTTGCTGGAGTTGTGGTTTTGTGGTCACGTCATGTGATTTGCTCCTGCATGAAAGAAGTACTCTCTGTGGCAGAGTGTCTTTAATTCCTCTCTCTTTTTATCTGGAAAAACACTGACCACATTATACGATCTTTCACTTTATTTCCATTAGATGAAAAAGGCTTTAGTCTTGCTGTTAGAGAAATTAGAAGGAATGTACAGTATTTAAAAGAATGAAAAGATGTTTGTATTTGGAAATGCTTGACAAAACATACTACACTAGGTTATTTTAAAAATCCTCATGATGTCATTGAGCAAATATGTCAGCGTCATAATTAACCTTACTGCAGATAGATATTTAGGCACCAAAATAGCATGGACACTTGGGAGTGGGTTGTTTTGACTAATGAATAAATTGTGAATTTTACATTTGTGTTTTCTACAAAATTTTAAAACATTTTTTATTCTAAAATATTTTTTAATTTAGTAATAATAATTATTATTGTTACAATTATTTTATTTTTATTATATATATATATAATTTATACATAATTATTAATTTTTTTATATTTGTTATTTATAGAGGTTGTTACTTTTATATTTAAATGTTATTATAATTTACATGATTAAAACATAATTCTGTACAAATTATTTTTAGCCATCGTATTTGTAGATGTGGTGAACCAGAGGCAGAACTTACTGGACGAGCACAGTTTGTTGGCAAATATTCATGCGTTTTTGTTACCGGTGTTACTGTTTAACTGACCACAGTAGTTAAGTTACCCATTGGACAACAATCAGACACCCTTGAGTGAAGGACCACCCAACAGTAATCTGCACTTCCCATGCTTAAAAAGGCAGGTTTCTGAAATAAGGCCATTCCCCATGTAACAGCCCTACAAGTTTCCTCATACAGGATTGTGTTCCTCCATGCGAGAACAAGGTGTGTGTGTGTGTGTTTGTGTGTGTGTGTGTGTGTGTTTGTGATGAGGTGTTGGGGTTGAGGAGTGTGCAGGGAGAAAGCAGGATAAATTTAGATTGTGTTGGCTGCAGACTCTGCTCTGGTTTTAATCTGGGCTTGGTTTGGAACGTACTGAAGGTCCTGGTGGAAAACCTGAAGTGTAAATTATACAATGAGTGTATGTACATGTGCCTGATGTGTTTGTCTTTACCTGTATAGAGTGTATACATGATTTGTTTGCGTTTGCAAGCATTACTACTACGGCAGCTCATATTAAGGGTCAGGTGTCCTAAATATTAATCTTCAGTGCATAACTCTTCCTGCACCTCCTAAATTATACGTCAGATTGTTGTTAACGATTTGTAATCAGGTGTACAATTTTTGGTGGGCAAAAAAAGAGAGACAAATTTACACTGATAATCTAAGTAGTCTGAAATCTGAAAGTTTCTAACTTTTTGGTCCCTTCTTTGTTGTTGCCTGATTCTCATTCTGTTACACATTTAAAGGGATAGTTCACCCAAAAATGAAAGTTGTCATCATTTACTCACTCACATGTATGAGTTTCTTTCTTCTGTTGAACATAAAAGAAGATATTTTGAAGTTGCTGGTAGCCATTGACTTCCATAGTATTTTTTTTTTTTACATACCATGGAAGTCAGTGGCTACCATCAACTGTTTGATTGCCAACATTCTTTAAAATATCTTCTCTTTTTTTGTGCTCAATAAAAGAAAGAAACTAATACAGGGTGAGTAAATGATGAGAGAAATTTCATTTTAATGTATAAAATGAACTATATAATAAACTAAAATGTTTTTTTATAGTTCATAGGTGAACTATCCCTTTAAGGGAAAATGGTTTGGAGAATGTACAGGGCAGGCTGTAGGACTAGAAGTCTGAGAAGACTTCTTGGTCTGGAAGAGAACCAGAAACCCTCCTATTCTAAGCAGTGCACATGTCAACTGAGGGTTCTGGGACCACTAATAAACCTGACCACCATTAGGACAGAAATACACAACCATTATCATGTGGTCTCTGATTCATCTCTTATTGCCTCCTCAGGGCCGCTGGTTCTGGAGAGTGAGAAGGAACAGAGTGCTGGATAACTACCCAATGCCTATTGGACACTTCTGGAGGGGTCTGCCGGGAGACATTGACGCTGCGTATGAAAGGCATGATGGGCGATTTGTGTTTTTCAAAGGTATTTTCTCTTTCCAACTGCACTTGAACATTGATATAGCTCTGTGTTCTTAAAAGTTAATATAGACCATAAAAATGTTATATTTGTGAGCAAAATTATTACCCAGGCTGGCAGAATTACATCACATTGAAGTGCTTTTTACATTAGAACAAACCATTGATTTTTGACGTTTGTCATTTAGAACAGGAAGCGCCCTTGATTTCCCTCAACCACTTATGTGTTAGTCTAATGGATTTTACAGGTAGACATGACTTTTTGGTTTATATATGAGTTTAAGGTAAATGGACAACATTTAATTTTGGACCTGTATAATTCTGGAGATTGGCCATACATTTTGCAAAGGAAGCAAAACTCAGTAAATGCTTTAACTCTTATTTGCTTTGCTTCAATCATTAACAATAAGGATTTTTGCTGTTTTTATTTTTTTAATTATTATTTTCAGCTACTGAAATTTTTTTTTTAGCATTTAAATTTGTCATAAATTTTTTTTTTCATTCAAATTTTCTTTATGAAAACTGTCCTATGACCAAAATTTTTTATTTAAAAAATGTTAAATTTTTGTACTTGCCAGATTTGTAAAAATATATATTTTTTCATTCAAAAATGTTCTTAATGTTAAAAAAATATAATTTTTTTGATGATTTTTTAAAAGCACAATAATGTAACTCCATTACACATATACATTCATAAACATATTTTGCTTTTTGCCTAATCCATTCTTACTGGGGCTTCCAGAACCTTTACAGGTCATATTTGCGGTTTCAAACACATCCATACTAACATCCAGGTACACTCTTAAAAATAAAGGTGCTTCAAAAGGTTCTTCAAGCGATGCCATAGAAGAACCATTTTTGGTTCCGCAAAGAACCATTTAGTCAAAGGTTCTTTAAAGAACCATCTCTTTCTTACCTTTTTGTAATCTGAAGAACCTTCTTTCGCCACAAAGATCCTTTTGTGAAACAGAAAGGTGCTTCAGATGTTAAAGGTTCTTTATGGAACCATTTAGACAAAAAGGTTCTTCTATGGCATCGTGAAGCACCTTTATTTTTAAGAGTGTAGATAACTTTACCTTGAAAAAAAAAAACTGCTCAAACCACAGTGAGGTTTCCTACATTAGTTATACATATCAACACCCCTGAAACAGACATCTAATAACTTCCTGGTGAGGATTTCTGTAAAGATGAATGTAAATTTGTTAGACTTGAGGAAAGCTGGCTCCCATAAGGAAGCCGTGTAGAGCAAGTGATGTCATTGGCAAGGCCCTTTAAAATTTGGATTTCTGCAATTGGAGAAATCCGGGAGACCAAAAATCTTGGGGAGCAACACCTGTTCTTATTGAGGCGAGGCCATTGCATCAGCTAGCGGTTCTACCAGATGCTGACAGCTACGGTTGGACTTGGATATGGGCCCACTGAATCAAATGGGCCCATGATGACGGTGCCTCAGTGTCTGCCATACTGTAAAATAATAAAATACAAGTGTTATCCCAGTGTTTCTGTAACGGCTCCATTGCGATGCTTTGCCGTCACTTGAACCGCTAAAATGTGGGATTCAAACCAAACCCGCATTGTTGGTGCATCTCTTGCAGTGTTGTAATGCAGTTATTTGTGTTATAATAGAGAGTAAACACAAATCTGTGGTTGAGTTTTGGAGTTTATATTATTGTGCCAAAGGTCGGAAAGTCCCTCTACATGCACCATGAAATCCTGTTACCAGTTGAGTGTTGCTGCCTCCGCTTTCTTGTCTTTTCTATTTCCTTGCCATTGTTTTCAACCTCTCTTCTCTTTCTCTTGATGTCCATTTTTGAACTTTTGAGGGTTTTTTAAACCTGTTTTCTAGTGGTTAACCAATATGTTGTTTTCACCGGATGGCCGATATATAAACCTGTATGATGGCAAATGAGACAAAAGCTGTGTCTCAATTCAGGGGTCATATCCTTCAAAGGATGTAGACTTCGAAGGCCACACCTTTAAGTCGGAGAAGTCGAACCAAGCATTGTTAAATGGATAATGCACAAAGCTCAAATCATCTCAAACTGGTTTCTTGAACACGACAATGAGTTGACTATAATCAAATGGCCTCCACAGTCACCAGATCTCCATCCAGTAGAGCACGTTTGGGATTTGATGGAACGGGAGATTCGCATCATGGATGTGCAGCCGATAAATCTGCAGCAACTGCGTGATGCTACCATGTCAATATAGACCAAAATCTCTGAGGAATGTTTGTAGCACCTTGTTGAATAAATGCCACAAAGAATTAAAGCAGTTCTGAATGCAAAAGAGGTCCAACCCGGTACTAGCAAGGTGTAAAGTGGCCAGTGTGTGTTCACCTTGATCCATTTATGTACATAATAAAATAATCTATAAAATCACATCTTGGTAAGGCATAAGTCAACATTTGAACTGCTTTAAAGTGTTTTTTTTTTTTGTCTTAAAACATTTATGTTAAATATTTGAGAGAGTTGAAACTTGCATTTAAAAGTATGATCCAGCATTTTCTCTAAAAAAAAATAAAAAAAATAAAATCCTGTCGTCATCAGTGCGCAATGAATCTTGAGACAGTCTGGGCTGCAAAGGATCCATTCTTTGTTTCCTTCATGACCCGCGGAACAAAGACCGCATTTGAAGGAATATTTGAATTGGGACAGCCTTTTGCTGTGCCGCTGTGACGCATTCAGTCTTGGAATGCAGCCTCTGAATTGGGACACGGCTAAACATAGAATTGCTGAAATAATATATATATATATATATATAAACTTTCAAAAAACGTTTACACAATATCTATTCAAAATTCACAAAAAAGCGTCAGATTATCACTACTTCCACCTTTCTCTCTCATGTCCATCCACCTGTAGGAAGTCAGTATTGGTTGTTCAGAGAAGCCAACCTGGAGCCCGGCTACCCTCAAGAACTGATAGACTATGGCAGAGACATCCCATATGACAAGATAGAGACGGCCATCTGGTGGGAACCTTCTGGCTTCACTTACTTCTTCAAAGGAGACTGGTGAGGGGATAGTCTTGTTTTTTTGTTCCACAAATAATACTGCCTTTAATGTTTATTGTCTAATCACTAATCACAAGTGATCAGCCGAGACAGATTGAAGTTTATTCATGGTATTAACATGTCTTGTTACCTTTCTGCGAAATTAAATTCATTTAGAAAAACAGGAAATTATGTCATAGAGAGAGAAGCCTTGCAGACCCATATGAGTGTTAATGTCAATAAGTCTCTTTTAAAAAAGTCTGATAATTACACATTTATGACAGGAGTGTTTATTTATATCGTAAAAAGACATGGTGTTATTTCCCAAAAAATGTTTAATTAAAAAATATTTGTGCATAATAATAATAATAATAATAATTTATACTTTTATTATTTTATAATTTAATAATATTTGTATAAAAACTTTTTAGAAAATAGTTAATATGTGTGTGCTCAGATGTATTCATGGTTTTCAGAAAATGTTATTACTTTTTACTTGGTTGCAACACATGTAATTGAATTCAAAAAGTTGTTGAAAATTTGATAAATATAGACAATGTCAATCTTGTTCATATGCTTTATTTAATTGTTTATTTTTAAAGCCATACATATCTGAACAAGTTTGAATCCCTTGATTTGGCACAATGATGAAATGCTACCTAAAGTAGGCTTTTTTAAGTGTTTGTTTTGCATCAGCATTTATGATAATTTATGATAAGTGACAACATTGAATATGGTTAGTGGTTTCAGTGCTGTGCCCCTGTGATCGGATCATCTGTGATGAATGTTAATAACATGTGTAAATGGGGTCACTGTGCTGTTGCTTAAATAACTGCATCAAGAAAAGGCAGAATGATTCTCATTGAGGTATGATTGATAAACTACAGGTACTGGCGCTTTAATGAGCACTCCAGAGCTGCAGATCAGGACTACCCTAAGCCAATTAGTGTGTGGGGCACTTCTGTGCCGTCTTCTCCCAAGGGGGCCTTCCTCAGCGATGATGGAGGTGAGTGAGTGAAATGGTGTGTGGGGTTGAGGGGGTCATCCACATCCAGTGCCTGTCACCTTCATGTACAGGATGGATGCAGAACAATCAGATGGTGAAACAAAGGAAGTGAGAGAATGTAATGTATGAAATGTGATTTGTGGAAATAATAGGATATTATTGGGAAACACTTATATTACTGAAAGCGTTTTCCCATTTAAAGGAATATTCCTGGTTTAAAACAAATTAAACTGTGTTGACAGGATCTGTGGCATGTCTGGCTATTATGAATTGCTTGTTATATTCCTCAACTGTAAGTCGCTTTGGATAAAAGCGACTGCTAAATGAATAAATGTAAATGTCTATCGATTACCATAGATTATAATTTTGATTTAAGTTTGAAAGCCCTAAGTGTGAAAAAAAGTACAGTAATGCACATGTAATGGTAAGTTTACGAGTTTAAAATCAGAAATGTGAAGCTTGTAGTTTTGTTAAAGCAAAAATGTGTCATTTAATGTTGTTTGAGCTGTAAATTCCTGTCTAAATTGTCCTTTTATTAGATTAAGTTCTAGTTATTTGTTACCAATGTAATTCGAGTGGCTGAATTTGTTTATGTAATTGGTCCCGTTCTGGTATTCTTGTAGGTAATGTGCAAAAGGTATGGAGTTTCATGACAAAATTCGAGACTGCAAGCTATCAAATTATTCCGACCAGCTCAGGACTACCTCAGCTGTCTGCCATTGCAAGAAAGTTAAATCTGTTGCATATACCACAAAAATAGTAGTTCGGATTTATTTTTGTTTATACTGTACATATTTATATGGTCAGCTGTAAATGTAATGCACATAACCTGAGATGGCAGTCTGACTGATCAAGAAGCATGAGGTGACTATTGTAAATAGGCCAAGTGTGTATTTTAACGTTCATCCCATAGATGTCCATTATAATTATAAACATTTACAGTTGAGCTTCACATTCATTTGACCTGACAGTCTCAACCCATATGGCAATATATTTAAAAAAAAATATGTTTCAAAATATATTTATGGAAATCAAGATATTTTTTGGTTATTTCTTGTCTATAAAAAAATAAAATATAAATATATATATATATACACAGTATATTCTTATTAATTATTAATAATATATATTAATAATTATATTAATTATAAATAATATATATATATATATATTAAACCATTTACAAATATATTTTTCCTCCATATATTTAAATCCAAGAAAATACATTCTTGTCACATTTGAAGAACAACTTAATTGTCTATATAACGTGTGAACATATAACACAATTAAATAAAAATCAGCAAGGAACATACTTTACAATGTTCCAAAAAAGTGCAACATTTCAATATATAAAAAATGTAACATTATAAAATCATTATAAATCTAGTTTAATCTGTAGTAGGCTTTTCTATCCTCATTTGCATTAGGCCTACATGTGGGCTACTGAATGACTGGAAATGTTTTTTTTTGTTTTTTTTCTGGCCCCTGAAATACATTTTGAAATATATTTTGGTATGTGAAGGTTAAAACCAAATATATTTTCAATTTCAAAAGTAGATTTTATTCAGCTTCACTGTTTACAACATATATTTAGCCTATATTTAGCATATTTTGGCCAGATAATCTTATTATCTGGTAGATAAGCTTTAGTTTTTTATGTTATGTCAGTGATGCACTTTAACACTTTTTTTTTTAATCTCCAATCTTGTTTGTCTCTCACACAGCTTATACATACTTTTACAAAGGTACAAAGTACTGGAAGTTTGACAACCACAGAATGAAGAGCGAGCCAGGCTACCCAAAGTCCATTCTTAGAGACTTTATGGGCTGTAACGTGGACCTCAATCCTGACAGAGACACCGATGTGGATCCAGGACGCAAGTGGCCTGACAGGCCACCCTTCAATCCGGATGCTGGCCGAGACAAAGACAAAGACAAGGAAAAGGACAAAGAGAGAGACAAAACTAATGATGTTGACTCTAAAGAGGAGACGGAAGAGAAAACAAATGAGGTGGATGTGGTTCTGAAGATAGACGAGACGGAACGTACCATGAACATCATCATGGTGACGGTACCCCTGGTCCTGGTGCTGTGCATCTTGGGATTGATCTATGCTATCATTAACACATTACAGAGGAAAGGAGCACCCAAGTATTTAGTTCACTGCAGACGTTCACTGCAGGACTGGGTTTAACCTCTCAGAATGACCCTCGATCCCTGTTCTTCCCTTTCATTTCACACGTCCAAAAACACCACCATAAACATGCTTACAAACACACATACAGATACTGACACACATTCATGTTCACCCTTTTTTTCCTTTCCCATGGTGCTCTCCTAACATGTTGACTAGTCTATTTATATCAGAAAGTTTGCACATTGATTTTGTTGTTCGGTTTTTCTTTTCATACTTTTATTTTCTATCGAATCAGTTGTTTGTGGGGTTTTCTTCATTTCGGTTTTTAGGATGTCACAATTAGTCATCTGCAATCACAGCATAAATGATGAACGGGAAGTCTTGCAGAGCAAAAAGAGAGGAAAAGGAAAGAGGAGAAAGGAATATCTCTTAGGAATATTTCTGCATCTGTTCACCTTTTCTCAGGACTCTCGGCTGTGGTTTTCCAACTGACCGGGAAAGTCATAATATATCATCATAAAGACTGTAAGGACTGTGGCCTGCATCATAACTTGTTAATAATATGTTGATATACAGTGGGGTCCAAACGTCTGAGACCACATGGAAAGTCATTTGACTGAATTTTACCTGCTATTTGTTTTGATGTCATAAAATAGGGACTTTTCTCTAAAATTTGCTTACCTAGTGCGATCATAACAAAAAGTCAGATTTCATTGCCCTGTTTTAACAACTGTGCCTTGGTCATGGCAGCCAAACATGTTTTATGTGGTTCCGTCCATATTTGTAGAGCCCTACTGATTTCTTCCTTGCAAGCTGTGTTTTTCTTGCAAGCTGTGTTTTTATCTCCCAAAAGTCCCGTGATACTGTGGCAATTATACATTTTATTGTCTGAGGAACGTAACACTTAGGTTGCTTTCATTTAAGGGGTTTGAAAAAATTTGCTGGTGCTGAAGCCATTTGCTGAGTGCATATTTATATAATAGCATTTTCATATTTTCATTTGATTGAACAAAAGAGCTATAAAATGAATACCACTAGTGTATACCAATTTAAAACTCCGTAAAATACACTTGAGAAAGCTTCTCAGTCCCAATTATAAATAAAAGCCTTAGTAGGGGCCCACTGTTGTAGGGAATGTTAGGTAATAGTCTAATTTTAAAAACAGCGGGGGGTGAAAGCCATTGCTAACCTCTTTCTACCCCAACCCAAAGCTCTCCCTACCTAAGAAATACTACTTGCATTGACCGAAGTTGGCTGAGAAAAGAGTGAAAGAATCGGGGACAACTGTGAGTTCAAACGAAAAGGGTTTAGATGCAGAAACCTTATATCTTAAGTCTTTGTGAAAGGGCTAATGGTGTGTTAGTAAGAGTATGAACTGGATTGTATTACAGTGATGGGGATAATTTATAGGTGTGGGTGTAATAAACAAGCAGGAGTGGGATAAACCCACAGCAAGCTCCCTCTTGGGCTGAAACATACTCATGCACAAGTATGTGGACGTGTTTATTTAGTTACCTCAATTTTATGTTATATTCTCAGCATTGCCAGAAGGAGTGCTATAGCATATATTAGCATAAACGTAAAAGTGAATTCATTTCCAGGAATGAATTTCTTCTGGGGATAGATTTTTTTTTTTTCAAGTCTATTACTGTTAGGCAGCAATAGAGAATCTTGCTGAGCAAGTTTAGGTTAGTTAAACTGTCGACATGTTTCTAGCGAGATACCTGAATAAAACTTTCACTGATACTTGATGTTTTTAGGTAAATCCACCTTACCTTGAGTACTGAGGTTTGAATATGAACGCACATTAAGTATGTCTGATGAGACAGTCCACTTGCAGTCCATTGGCCTAGCATTCACATCTGCGTTAACATACTTGCGTAGAGTATATTTTTGGCCCAAGCTTGAGATGCTTGGTAGATAGTGTGTGTAGCAATATCATCCCTATATAAGAGCTTGCTGGCACACAGTCCCATGGCCCACATTACCAGGGTCCACTGCCAGTTATTTTTGGAGTGCATTTCTTGACAAGCAGCGGAAACAGGATCCGTGTTTCATTCACGACTTATTCATGCTAATGTTATCAGCTAGGCAAAGTAGACAAATTAGGCAAGATTCCTAATATTGTAAGATATAACTGCTGTCAGGTAGGTCTGTTTGCTTTCTGTGGTGTTTGCTTAGTCTAGTGTCTAACCTACATAAACTCAGCTAGTATACTTGGACACGGAAAGCATTAAGAAACAAACCGCCACCACTTTTTAAAGTGCCTCTGACACAATCTCAGTCATTTACTCTTCACAATCAGCGAGAGAGTTTCTCCTTTCACAGTGGGAGAGGCAGACATAGAGGAGAGAACGAAAGTGAGTGGTATTATAAATACTGTCCTGTCAGACAAGGTAGAGCAGAGAGCACTTTGATAAATATTATTGGAAGAGTAGAGGAGACACAGGACAGTCATGATCGGAATGCTATCACTGATGAATCCCACCAAATATCGTTGCCAGACGATCTGCCCCTCCTCACAGTGTACCTGTCATCCGAGGAGAGTTAATCAGACTTAAAAGCTCTTCCGTCCCTCCCCCAATGCCCTCTACCTTCTCCTCCAGTCGCCCAGATCAATGAGGAATACATAAACAAGCTTGAAGGATATCTGAAACACTCACTCTCAGGGGCTCACCCAGGTCTTATCTTGTTCCCACTATAGCCCATTCTTTGTCTGATTTTCACACACCTTTATGGCCTTTTTCCATAATCAGCAGTCATTTTGCAATGTATGGGCTTGGCAGGTCATGGCCGTAGAGTCTGCACCGAGGGGGCTGGGGCCCTAGTGCTCATGTCCCACTGTATGTGCTGGATGGTCCAATGAAATAGTGGTAATATCCCACTGTAGACTGGGGCCCTATTGGTAATGCCCCACAGTATATGCTGGGCAGGCCATTACCCAAGTGGTTATGTCCCCACTGTATGCGATGGGAGGGCCCAGGCCCCTAGTGGTCATGTCCCATTGTGTGCATCCAGGGCCCCTGATGCCCTAGTGGTCTGCTTGAGCTATGTCAAGTATCCTAGGCAGTACTTTAGGCAGTCTTTGGCATGGTCTTAGGCTTTGGTGGCCCTTGGAGGTACTGTACCCAGTGGAAAACCCCCCAAAAGTGAGCCGTACCATGCAGTGGAAAAGTGCCATAAGGTCCCTGGGAACTGGCCCAGTCCATAAACCAGACTGATGAATGATCAATGGTACCGAGCCGTACCGTTCCGTTCCATGCAGTGGAAAAGCGCCATTAGTATGTGATTCTGTAGATTTATAGGTCTAACATTTTCTCCGCCATCTCGAATCAACTCTTGGCCAAGTTTAGGACTGGCTCTTTTAACAATGGCCCCTCTCTCTTGTGGCATTATTGTCCTGCACATTGCTTCTGGCCAACATGAAGATAGACTGGGCCCTCAGCCAGGGCCAGAAAGCTTCCTCCCACCAGCCTTCACACTAGCATCGCATACTAACAGCCTCTGTTCAGAAGGCTTTTGGCGTGAATCATGGACGTTGACAGTTTTGGTCACACCGTTCTCATAAACGCAGCTCAGGACCACTTCTACTTTATGTCTGACCACCCAAGTGGACCGTACAGTGACGCTACATATGCAGAGGGTGACTTCTGTGTGTTTGTATATTCTCCTGATATAAACTTGAGCTCTGATCAGAGGTGCCTCTAAGAACATCCATCCACACCATTTATTAACCAGTTGCAGTTATTCGACTGCAATCATTGTTGATTTACTAAATAAGTAGCCAAAAAAGGTTGAGACAATATGTTGTCTTCACCTTTGTGGAATCAGCTGAGTAGAATGAGACAGAGTATTTGCTTTTGTCTGCATTGTTCTGTGTCAAGGGCAGATTCAGTATCAAATTGGCCTGTTGTGCAACAATGCATCTAGGCATGCACACTGTCCTGAAGGGAATCTTAATGAGCCTTACAAAAAACATGCTGTTTAAATCTAGACAAAGCATTTTCAGACAAAATATTGTAGCAAATCACTAACATTTAAAGCAATGCTGTTAATGTGCACAAAGTTGTGCTGCAGTGTTTTCTTAAACACCTCCTCATCTTCATTAATGATGGTAAAATGAAATTTAGTTTAATTGTATTTTCAGTTAATATTTTTTCTTAATATTATCTTAAATGTGGTCATTTTAAAATTGTAAATAGTACCTTTTCAATATTTTTCTTTTGTGTTTTTTAGATTTTTACCTTGTTAATAACATTCCGATTTGTGTTTTTTTCTTATGTAGAACCTGAGGATTTTATACATTTGTGTTTGTTCACATCTTCTGAGTGTGTTTAACAATCCATGCTGGACATGTAAACAGTAATAAAATTAAGTCTCTAAGAATTAAGTCTCTATTTTCTGTTGAATCAAGAAAGTTCAAGTTACTTCTAAAAAATATATAGGCCTTACTGCGTTACAGCAAAAAGTAATATACTACTGTAATATTATTACTTTTGTAATGCGTTACTCCCAACACTGGCCTTTTTAACAGACATGCCAGCATGTCTCTTCAAAGTTAACATTAATTTAAAACTGACCTAATTTACTTGTGTAACACCAATTTTCTGGTCTTGTGCACAATTCAACAGTGAATTTCACAAGTAAAATGGGTTGCAAACAGTGTCATGCTGACTTTAAATCCTTATATCACTAGCCAATCACTTTTAAGTATGCATGAAAAAGCATTGTTTCGCTTTCATCTGATGTTCATTGTTGTGCTTACCTTTCATGGTTGCCCATGTTTTGTCCACACTGAACTGTACAGTGCAAACCTCCAGGGATCTCCACTGTAAACAAGCCATATCCTTCCCGACCTCCAATGCTGGGCTCTTCTCTCTCCCAGGAGAAAGATCGGGTCCCTGAATCAGCCTACATTTCCTCTCCCTCAGGAAAGATCAGGGCCGCATGGGCCATGGGAGAGTGGGTGGGATATTTATAGAGGTCTGCTGAAACACAAAGAGAAAAGAAGAGAAACAAGTGATCGAAGCATGAAGAACAGGTGCCACAAAGCGGACTGCAGGAATCCAAGTGGAAACAGTATATCCTGAGTGTGCTGTTAATTTTTTATACAGTTTTAATTATCATCTGTGCAGGAAGCTTTATGGATCACTGCCAGTTTTACTTTCTGGCAACTGAATGGTAAACCAATGGTACTTCACAATACTAGTTTGATTACAAAACGTTTTTCAACAACACTGCGACCTGACTGCGGCAACTCTGTTTCTCAGAGAAACATTATTTCTACTATTCCACTACTTAAAAGTATTGTGTTGCACGTTTAAATGATGAAAGTTTAGGTCAGATTTTTGACTTGAGATAAAACTACCATTAAAAGTTTGGGGTCGGTGATTTAAACATTTTTTTTTTTTTTATGAAATTAATAGTAATTTCAGTAAGGAGGATGCATTAAATTGTGTGACAGTAAATACTTTTACATTGCTACTAAAATTTGTTTCATATAAATTATTTTGAACCTGCTATTTGTTAAATAAAAATTAAAAAGGTAACTGACTTTTTATCTCAATATTCTGACTTTTTTCCTGCAGTTCTGAGTTTACATCTTTGTCTCTCAGCTCTGACTCAGTTCTGAGTTTATAACTTGCAACTGTGAGATATAAACTTCAGAATTGTGAAATAAGTCAGAATTGTGAAATAAGTCACAATTACCTTTTTAATTTTTATTATAGTAATATTTAACAATATTACTGTTTTTACTGTATTTTTCAGAAAATAGACAATAGTACTGTATACCACAATTCAGTGCACTCAACTTCATTTTCTATTTCCAGAGTAACGAATTAACAGAATGGCTGTGTCTGAAAAGCTGATAAATGCTGCCTCAGGCTGCATACAGAAGTAGGAAGGCAACAAGGCACGTTTAAATCCAATTATTGGCTGCATCTGAAACCGCATACTTCCCTACTATATAGTAGGCGAAAAACAGTATGTGACAAAATAAGTGTGTCTAAATTCACAGCACTCATAAAAGAGTAGGCAAAAAGTACCCGGGTAACTTACTACTTCTGAAGTGTGCATACAATGGTCAATTTACAATCCCATGAGGCCATGGGAGAGGATTTATGAATGGCAGTGACGCGACGCAATTGACGCTGGTAGGTCACATGATAATGACACCATGGCAAATTTAGTACGTCTAGATTACATTCATAATACATGCAGTCATACTAAATAGAACGTACTCTTTTTGCGGTCACGAAGAAATTTGAAAAAGTACTTTCTCAAGAGAGTATGCGATTTCGGACGCAGCCACAGTCACTTCCTGACCACAATTTGTGGTTGATGGTCAGTTGTGTGTAAATGTACATATTTAACTTTTTCCACTTTTGATGTCATTTCTAGCGAGAAATTAGTTTTTGTAGTAATTAAATATGTGCTTAGTTATCAAAGCTCTCTCTATTTTGTTATAGATAATTAAACTATTACGCTGCCTCAGAAGTCTGTCTGAAATCAGTTTCGGGACCCTGATAGCACACGTACATCTCAGAGACGTCTGTTTGACGTCTGCATTTACATCTGATGTGAGTGTATGCTCATCTATAGGACGTTTCCTATCAGATATCAAATAGACGTTTAGAAGATGTCTTTAAGATGTTTATTATTTAGAATGTATGTAAAACTGACATCTTAAAGATGTCTATCAGATGTTTGTACACAGCAGATGCTTTCCAGATGAAGCAAACTTTAACAGACATCTTGCAGACGTACGTGTGCTGTCTGGGTAAGCATTCGTATGTAGCCATGTGTCAGTCCTGGCCTTTTCTTTAACTGCTTTTTGACTGTTATTTTTAAAAATGTAAATAACTGAAAATAACTGAAACTGCACTCCACACGTAGGCTGAATAACAACATACTAGCCTACTATTCTTACTATTTCTGCCATAGGATTCTACTAAATCCTGAGTTAATTACTTTCAGATCCCCACCTGGTGTTTGTTAAAGAAACACACTTAACACTAACTCCTCCCTCAGGCACCTGCTATTTCTTAACAGATCATCTTGAAGAAAACAGGTGGGTCTGGCACTGTCGCTAACATACCTGGTTTCTTTTTTGACACCACCCCCAACTCTGTTCATCTGTCTTTGTCCCTGCCGGGGAACGAGGTCAGTGTTTTTAGCAGAAAGCATGTGGTATGGGGCGTTTATTTGTGGAAGGATTAGGGTGGGCAGCTATCGCACACTATAGCTTCTCTCCATAAAACCTTTACGACTCTAACAAGATCCAGCAAGCACATTCTTTTAGGATTCATATGGTTTCCTTTACGAACAATTTTGAGTTTTCCTTTGCTAACTTGTAAACATCACGGTCAAAAACAGCTTAACACACCTTAATTGCACACGGCATATTCATGTGTAATGCGAGCCATGGGTGTACTTTGCCTGAATGTCGAAAGCGAACTAATTTCACAACACATGACGAACACCTGCAGCTCTGAGGAGTTTCTTTTAAAATCAACCCTCCAAGGACATGCCTGTTTTTCTAACCTGAGAAGGCACTGAATGCTTCGTCAGCTTCTCTGCCCAAGGCCAGCCGAAAGACTGATTGGCACCTCTGAAGGTACACAGTGCGTTAAAGTAACAGTGACACAATGGCTAAGCACAAGGTGGCAATTAGGATGTTTTGGAAACTTTATTCCTTCAAGGGTCTTGAAACTATTTCCTGATCAGTAATGTTGTCAACAAAGTCCACTTAGTGCATGTCACACTGAATGCATTAGCACTCAAACAAAAGTCATAAAGGAAGAGGAAATTCAAAATCAATATGGAATCTAAGGGTGTTTTCAGAATGATATTCTACTCATTTTTATTATGGCCCTTGTGAAAAAGAGGTGCACTTAATTATATTATATGTGTAGCGCACTAAGATTTGAAAGTATATATATTTTAAAAACTGTACATTCAGATAATATTATAAGTTAAAGGCCACTTATGTGTACACTTTCATGGCTGTTTCTTAACACTCGTAAGTATACTTTTTTTTAAGTGTACTTTGTAATAAGGTCAAATTAAAGGTTTTACTTTAAAGCATATTTTAAACAATTATGTTTAAGAATGTTTTTGTGCTTTAAAGAAATACACACTAAAGAACGTAGTATTTGATTATTTTAACCAAAATGTGTTTAATATTAAAAGTTATTAAAAGTAATTAAGAGTTATATATTTGAAATGTACTAAATTTCAATTTAATGAAATGTGTAATTCTTCCAAATAAATTTAAATACAGGAAATTTTCAAGAGAACTGAGAAGTATATTTTGTACTTAAGTCCAAGTATACTTAAGTGGGTAAAAAACATGCATATGTTCAACTACACTGTAAAAAAAAATAATAATTTGTTGAGTCAACAAATTTATCTTAATGCTATCTTATCTTAATTTTTATTTATTTATTTTTTTTTTTTGGTGTTATGCAGTTGTTTCAGCATGCGTTTTTGAGTTGAAACAACAGTACTAGTTCATTCAACTTTCAGCTTAGCTGAGGGCCAATAAACTTACATTTTCTTGTTGTCTGGGCAATTTATAAAAAATTTGTTATGTCTACAAAAAAAAGTTGAAATGGCAAAATCTCAGTTATTTTTACAGTGTAATTGTTACGTATCCGGTCCATGAACTTCCGTCTGCTAGCCATCAGAGATCACCCCGGACTACATATCCCATCATTCATTGCACTGATTGCACACAGCACTGACTGCACACAGCTGTTTCACTGATTGCACACAGCACTGATTGCAGCCACACAGCTGTTTCATATCACTCACTCACTATTTAACACTCACTCTGATCCCTTCCCGGTGCTGAGTATTGTTTAGCGCTTATCATTTGATAGTTACACTACAGAGCCCTCGGTAGTTTACCCTGCCTTAGCCTAGCCTAGTCTTGCCTTGTCTGTTTTCTCGGTTTCTGATCCTTGCCTGGTTTCCTGGATTTATTCCTTTAGTCTCGCCCTTTTGATTCTGTTCGCCGTTCGTTGACCTTCGCTAGCCCTAGGATTATTCTTGTGTCTTGTCCACCATATTCCTGTTTGCCGTTGTCTGACCCATGCCTGTTTCTGACCACGCCTGTGAATAAAGCTTGCACATGGATTCTCACGTCTCGTCAGCCACGTTACAGTAATTGCATTTAATATTAATTTAAACTAAGTTTCTGAAAACAAACTCAGTTCACACTTAAGAATATTCTTTAAAAGTATATTATTTCCGTAGTTTCCATAACTCCATAATCCATAACACTGTGCTGGATACTGTATCCCATAATGTAACATGTCCTACTTGACTTTTCTGTAATCATTGCATACTGCATGTCAACATAAAATTACAAAAAAAAAAAGTAGACAATATCACATACACTGTGCAGTATGCATTTGAAAGTACACTACTGTAGTTCTGAACAGTGTTTATTTCACAAAGCAGCTTATCCTTAATCAAATGTGCACAGTTAAAAAAAAAAGGAGAACAGCAATGTCTTCATTTGAAAGGGCACAGAACCTTTCAAATTTTTCCATGTTGAGAGCTACACATATCTACAAAGACAGAATTTGAAGGTGCAGAAGCTCTGCAGAAGTAATGATTCAGCATTTTTGGGCCTTTTCTGAAGATTAAGAATCTCTTTCAAGTAAGACCGTGACAAGTAGGCTCTTGAAAAAGGACATTTGAGGTCATTTAGCAGTTGCTTAATGGGCTGGTGGTGTAATGGCTGCTGAAGTCATCCATATGTCACACATTAGTGGAAATGATCATTGTAGTGATCATAATGAGATTCTTGCTCTTAATGACCTTCCGGTAGAGCTGTAATACAGAGAAGCCTTCAGAATTGCCAGTAAAGCCATGCTTTTCTGACAAAGCATCTGCTAAATGATAGTAGCCATAGGATATATGTGGAAAGCATCAGCAAAAAATAGCAAGGCAAAGTATTATATTATCTTTGTGAAAAAGAAGTACACTTTATGAAAAGAGTACTTATTATGGAAATAATATAAATACATAAATGCATTACATTATGTAATGTTTTTGGACACATAATTACATATTAATTGCTATTAATTTATTATAGTTGAAATAGTTTACATTTATATTAAAGCAATTAACTGTTGTAGTATTGCCTTCTCTTCCATCTGTTATTTTGAAAACATTTTCCCATCTATGAGAAAATT
Organism: Sinocyclocheilus rhinocerous; assembly: GCF_001515625.1. NCBI lineage: Eukaryota > Metazoa > Chordata > Actinopteri > Cypriniformes > Cyprinidae > Sinocyclocheilus > Sinocyclocheilus rhinocerous. The sequence goes on along the minus strand of NW_015664312.1, from coordinate 502,746 downwards.
CAACCAGTAGATTGTTGTTTTGTCTGGAGATTTGAACCGAAGAAGAGCATTATGGGATGGATTGCATCACCTCATATTGACATATAAAGTATGTGGTGGTGTGTGCTAGCAGAGGTCAGAGGAAGTGGGCTTGACAGGGTCAGGCTGTCTTTGTAGGTCAATCTGTTTCATGAGAAAAAGTCTTGATGAAGTAGTTAGGGTCTTTGCTCATCACAGCTCTTATTCTACTGTTTAGTTCCCATAACCTCCCTGTGTCTGTGACATTTGAGGCAACAGCACCCTAGAGATACACACTCTCACTCACACACGCACGCACGCACACACGCACGCACGCACGCACGCACACACACACACACTTATGAGTCCCTTATACTGTATTACTCACGTCACGTGCTTACATGCCCAAAGACAATCTCAGTGCTTAGACACTTTGTCCTCTTTTTTCCGTTTTTCTTTTTCATCCAGCTCATATTGCTGTTATTGTAGAACAAATATTACAAAATATAAGATCAAATATTTCATAAACCATTTTTACTTTTCTAAAGTAATACTGTCCAACTGCGACACCAGCAGATAAAGTTTCTGACAGCAATGTAGCATACCTCTCTTTGAAACCATATTGCTTCACATTTTTTGGTTAAAATAGTAGGCAATGTTCAGTACATACTGTGTAATAAAGTGTCAATAGACATTTAATATTAAGTAATATTATCGATTTGACTACACTAATACTATTGGATGAGAATAAAACAATTGTCTTCTGTAGAAATGCTCTATAGTTGAATTTAGTTTGCTTTATTATAACCAATGAATATTGCAGCATGGGCACTGTTATTGAACAAAATTGAATACATATTGAATGAAACTGAGGTGAATAATGATAGTATTGTCTTTTTAGAGCTGCGTTACAGCTGAAATTCTAATCCTTTCTTAAATAAAGAACTTTGCAACTCTAATACTGTTATTTTACTGTTTAATACTGTTCTGGAAATGTTCTCACAAAGTTGAGAACAAACGTACTTCCAGTAATGTTAATGGAACTTTTGTTCAAAATTATCTGGTCTTCAATGATGTTCTTAAAGTGTTAGCACAAAATCATTATTTATACATCATTCACAGAAGGTTTCCTCCTGAAACATTTTAGTTATTCATTCATACATAATTTTTTATTTTTTTTTTTAATGTTACAACTTGTTTCAGAATGTTCCGAGAACATTTAAAAGTAACATTCTCATATTGTTTGCAAAATGATAATGGAATGTTCCCTTAAAGTTTTTTGCATAACCAAGTTAAAAACATTTTAAAACGTTTAAAAATCTGGACATTTTGAATGTTCAGAGTACATTTAGAAATGTTTTCGTAACATAATGGAACAGTTAGCAAAACCTTGTTAGAACATATTTCTGGTATCTGGGAAGTTGCTCTGAAACAATTTGTATTGTATAAAGCACTATATAAATAAATGTGACTTTACTAGTATGCAGTTAGCAGTATGCTAGTAGGCCTGTTCCATTGTTATCATTGCCGTGCATTGGTTCTTATAGAATTTCCATCTCCCATGATGGAAAACACTCAGCTTTTTTATTCATGTTCGCTCTTTATGACTATAGAGTAGAGCTAGATAGTCCTGAGAGACAGAACCTTTTGATCAGACTGTATTTTCAAAAGAAAGAAAAAAACTTTAATGGACTTCACATATCCTTTGAAAGCCACGCTTAAACTGAACTGAGCTGGATGATGACATCACTGAATTCAATGATGAACTGCCTTTAACTGAAAATTGAGTGTTTACTATTGTCATTTTGCATTATTGACACAATATTTTCCTAATTAATGCTGTTCAGTTGCTTTGACACAATCTGTATTGTTAAAAGCACTATATAAATAAAGGTGACTTGACTTTACAGATTCAGATCAGCAAAACGCCATATTGTGTGAATCAAAAGACATGTTTAAGAATCAAAAGCTGTCACATTGCCAAATAAGACTAAATACCTCCTGTGTCAGGTCAGTCATGCTCAGTCCAAGACTATAAAATACCACAAACTTTATGCACTCTATACAGTATATCACTCTGCATGCTACTTCAAATATGACAACAGGCTAAGAAACATCATCATAATTAGCAAAGAGCAACTAAAATGTGATTTTCTTTTAAATGTATTTTTCCATGCAAGTCTAAGGAATGTCTATTGTTTTATCACTAGGCTGAAATTGTAAGTCTGGTTGCTTAAAAAGTAATAGCACACCTCTACTCAAGAAAAGCAAGATTTGAGATTATCTAAGAGATGAAAATTCAAGTTAGTAGCACAAATGGTGCAGGATTAGTTGCACACCACGACTTTACCTATAAACCTAAATATTAGCAATTGTAATAGTGATACTTGCCTTGCCAAGCACAGCTAATTAGTTTAGAGGGAATTGACATCTGTGAGTACTCTACGCATTCAAAGTAAATGCTTTGTTTACGTTGTGTCTGTTCTGCTGGGCCTCTAGCCGCCTGTAAACAGCACAGGTGTCTTTCTGCCTTCCCTGCAGGATAGATTGAACAACATCAGACAGATGCTGTTGCTAAACACATTACCACAAAATAGAGTGGCTGGGAAATAACAGGCCAGAACTGGGTCGTGTGAATGATTTTATTGTTAGTAAAAATCATATTGTGATTTGCTGTAGCTGGTCAAGTCAGAATGACCAGGAAATTTTTGTTTGCAAAGAATCAGTTGCAACATACTACAAAACAGACTGCTAAAAAATATTTTAAACCAGTGTGAATTTTATGTTGGTTTATACTGGCTTGGTGCTGGTATAGCTGGTGGACCAGTTAAAAGACATGCCGTTGATGATCATGAAGCTTGTGTCCTTGGTAGTTTTGAAGCTAGTTAAGAAGCCTGGTGTAGAATAGTAATGGGAATCATAAAAAGAGTTTCAGTTCACATTCCTCTTAGCAAAATTTAGAACAAAGAATTGCAGTTCCATTGCCAATTACCAATTCAATTACCAATTGACCATATGCACGGTTACTTCCTGGTTTTAGATAAGCCAGCTCAGTCATTTCCGGTCAGCTGTCAAAATCAACTGTTTCTCTATACATAATCCATTCACAATTTGAAGAAATTTTTTGTTTGTGTACTGTTTAAGGAATGACAAACGCGAGTGTAAAAGATTACGTGAGTGAATCCGCTAAATTGTTCCGCGACTTATTGCTATGATTGACAGTGATATAGGGAACGAAACATCTGACAAGCCGATGTCAAAAATAGAGCTGTGCATTAAGTCATTCAGACTAAATTCAGAGTAATAAAACTACAACAGTAACAAGTAGGCCTATGTATTGACCTATATATATATATATATATATAATGAGTGATCCTCTGCTACCATCTACTGGTTTTAATGATAATTTCATGTCATTTTCATCTTAAAAGTCTTGGTTTTCCACCAGGAGATTTTGACACATTTTTTTCATGTCATCTTCATGAATGAAAAGTGAATCTTTAAAGTGATTTTTACTGCTCAGTTGTAGAGTTGAGAAATAAGTACTTTCCTGGGATTACCAGGCTCGGCATATAAAATTATATGTTGTTAAATAACATGAAACTGTATGTTAATGCCGCTATCATTATTTACGGTGTTTCAATTATTTTGTTTCTCAGTTTCTGACAAGAACCAGGCAGGAGAGGTTTCTGTGAGGGTCTCAAGAGTCTCTACCTATACAGTATATAGCCTACCACAACATCAAATGAGCTTCACCGGAAGTTTACGAGCTGGCTTATCTTTATGCGGAACTTCTAAAGAACGCTCCGTGCATATGGTCAATTTTGGACTCAGAGGAAGAACGTGAAGGCTTAAGCCTGTGTTATACTTTCCGCATGAGCAATCTGGACGCGTACACGGACAGCGCGGATGTGGACTACTTGTATTTATACTACCGAAAGCATACGCTGATTGTCCGCTCCGCAACAAACATGTGAACAAACAATTGCCCAGAATTATTTTATATTAGACAGAATTATAGTCTTCATATTGTTTTATCGACAGATTGTACAGGTTCGAGTAGCAACGGGCTTCTTCACACAGCCTGCGCATGTGCAGTTGGTGCTTTTGTACTTGTCCGCGCGGTCACAAAAAATGGGAGGCACACGGATGTCCACGCAGAGCCTCCGCGCACACTCGCCGATGACGATTTTTATGTCACGCATACCATAGCGAACCCTAGCGGACTCGCGCACGCGGAAAGTATAACACATGCTTTTTAGGGTGTCATTTGGGACAGGGCCTATGAAGTGATACAAACACAGATTACAAAAGCACTGGACAAAGTGGAATACTTACCTACATTCTGTTGATAACTAACTTCTGGAGATGCTATGTTCATTTATTCAATCTAATTACAGCTTCCTTTTTGTTTATCAAAAATATATTTTAAATTATTTAAAGATTTTATGACCTCTTGGTTGTGTTTCTGCTCAAAATTCAGTTCAACATATTTTCTTTCTCAGAGGATCTACAGCAAATAGAATTTTGGATGTGTGTCTTAACTGATTTAAAACGTTATAGTTACAGATACAGACCTTGCAACAAGTCTATTACACTTTCTGACTGCTTATGACAATGTGGTGTAATTGAAAATAAAAATTACAACAATTTGAATGCAGTTTTGCAACAAAATGTGTTTCCCAGATACCGATCACCCAAGACTTTTGGTCTCCCCCACAGTCATTTTATCTGTTCCCAACCCTGGTGTAGAAACCAGCATCCCACATTGGAGACCAGCATCCAAAACTTAATATTTTCAGCAGGGAGGACTAAAGTAAGACAAAAGAGTCACTCTGTTTCTGTTCTTAAGACATTCACTCTTTTATGCTGCGTCAGGCTGATAAAAAACATTCTGATAAATTATTAAAAGTGTGATGGGAGGAGTACGCTTGTATAAGTGCGCAAATGTATGTTACATTACTTAGCAGACTCAGCACATCTGCTCGTGGTCCTGTTCGCCGATTAGTCAGACATTCCCGGCCCATGATGTCTGCTGGTCTTGCAGCTGTGCAGTGGAGACCCCTACCAGGGGGATCAGCATCTGGACTCCATTCCCTAATTTCAGGGTGTGTTCAAAGATCAGGCAGCAAAAAGAGTCCTGGGAAAGCTTACGGGATATGGAGTCCATCAAATGTCCTCCTCGATTTCAACTGGATATTAGAGGTGGGGAATTAGGGACACACAATTAGCACAGAGTTCAGAGAATAGAAGTATTCCAATAATCGTCCACTCTCTAAAACTCAAATTAATCCCATATAGATACACCCAACTTATGTCCATCTTAGACGTCTGTGATGATTCCATCATGAAAGGTCATTCGTCCCTCTCTCCCCTACTTTGCCAGTGCTTCATTGTGCTGCACTCATCCACTCGCTCACTGCAGCACTCCATCCATCATGCTGGTTCTTGTTGGCTTGTCACCCAGATAAGATCACTCACATAAACACCTTAAACACCAGAGAGAGGGAGACTCGGTGGAGAGACACTTCCTCTTCCTCTGTGGCATGTTAATTAGGGAAATAGAGTCGAGAACCGGAATCATGGAGACTCGGTTCAAGTTTTGAGTTGATCACTACAAAGACAAGCATCCTCATGGGGGCTTTATTCTCCTTTCCTTTTGTCATTCATCATTAGTCTTTCACATCTGGCTACTTGTATCTTAAATCCATTGATTTTTATGTGTTTTAGTATAAATACCAAATGTATAAATATAAATAAATAAATAAAAATATAAAAAAATTGTATATTTATAAATGTATAAGCATTTGGTATTTATACAAAACATATATAAATTGACGGATACACTGCTGGTAAAAATTTTAGAATAACTGATATTTTTCTTAAAGTTTTTGTCTTTTATGCTCATAAATGCTGCATATATTTGCTAAAACATTTTTTACTATATTTTGATCAAATAAATGAAGCCTTGGTGAGCATAAGAGACTTCTTTCAAAAACATAAAAAAAGAAAGAAATTGAAATCTGAATTACCGTATTCAACATTTTTGGTAATGTAGATGTCAAGATTCAAGATACAGTGTTTTCAATTGCCAAATGTGAAAGACTAAATGATGCATATGGACACTATTTCTATATGGCTTTTAGTCGAGCCAGAGACTTATTTAAAAAAAAAAGTCTTTCTGTACAGTCTAGGCCAAGGCACTGCATTATTAAAGGTGTTTGCTGAGGCGAACATTACTATTTAGTGATTAGACTTTTGATTTTCATCTTGTTGATAATAAAACAGGTGAAAAATCCCTAAGACTAATGAAGTACCTGAGCTGTATATAGGGACCAGAGTATCTATAGAGGTTCTTTTGATTTGGGCCAGTAAGTGACCACAACCAACCACTAAGGGCACCCTAGCAACTGCACAGCAATGCCATGACAACCATCCAAAACACTCTAGCATTGTGGAAATTAATCTTGCACAGCACCACTAAACAAGAAAACGTGAAATTCTGGTGTCTTTTCCAGCTATGAGTGTCGTCTCTTTTGCTAGTTTTGTTGCGTTTGAATGAATAGGGCTTTTATACAGATGGTGAGATGCTCTGGTCTGCTTCTTACGGTGGCCGAGAAGTGCAAAACAAATCACAATTCTGAAAACAAAATAACAAATTACAAACGCAAATGCAAGTTTAAAAAACAAAATAACAATTCAGAAAGTACAACAACAATTCAGAAAACATTATAACAAGTCAGAAAACACAATGACAAATTCGAAAACAAAATAAGTCAGAAAACACAACGACAAATCAGACAAAAGGGAAGAGGTAGGTATAGTTTGAGACAGCGCCATTGGTTTGGGATTACTCACCGCTGACTGGACGAGACATCTGTCAATCAACGTATACAGGGAAGAACCAGCCGAAGAACAGCAGAGTCGTGGTAGAAAGTTCGGAGATGGTATTAAAGTAGCTCAGTTTAAATGTATTGTATGAATTGCCCTTACTATGGAATAAAAAATAAGGAGTGTCTATTTACACTTAGTTAAAAGTGGCTTTAAAACATCAGCTCCAGTGGCGCAGATGGATAAGCGTGTGTTTTTGGCTGTTTGACGCGATCGACCTGGGTTCGATCCTATACGAGATTTGAAAAGGGAGGGAAAAAAAGTTCGGCAAAAGGTGGGATCGAACCCGGGTCGATCGCGTCAAAAAGCTGACAACATGCACTTATCCATCTGCGCCACTGGAGCTGATATTTTAAAGCCACTTTTAACTAAGTGTAAATAGACACTCCGTATTTTTTATTCCATAGTAAGGGCAATTCATACAATACATTTAAACTGAGCTACTTTAATACCATCTCTGAACTTCCTACCACGACTCTGCTGTTCTTCGGCTGGTTCTTCCTGTATACGTTGATTGACAGATGTCTCGTCCAGTCAGCGGTGAGTAATCCCAGGTTTGTCGTTGTGTTTTCTGACTTGTTATTTTGTTTTCGAATTTGTCATTTTTTTTTCTGACTTGTTATAATGTTTTCTGAATTGTTGTTGTGTTTTCTGAATTGTTATTTTGTTTTTTAGACTTGCATTTGCGTTTGTAATTTGTTATTTTGTTTTCAGAATTGTGATTTGTTTTGCACTTCTCTACCACCGTAGCTTCTCATCCCAACACACTGCAGACATTCCCTTCTCCATTCCTCTCCACACACTTGAATAGCATCACTGTGTGTTAATGAGGATTTATATAAGCATTTGTGTATTGCATTGCGATTCACTTGGCTCTGCCAGAGCCTACATGATTTTGACAGCATTAGTCGTAGGTGAAATGATTTTACTCGAAGTGACCAGGATATTTTAGGGGCAAATATGTCTCTAAGGCTATGCTATAACGGTCATAAAATTAGAAATCAAATTATAAATTATGCTAAAGTAAAATGTAAAAAAAAAAAAAAAGTAAAGTAAAAAATAAAGTAAAAAATGTCAATGTATTAACAATAAGCAACAAAAATGTTCTGATCTTGATGTAAGACAGATGACAACAATATTTGACTAAATAGAAAACTTGCTGCCCATGTGCAATTATAGGAGAGCACTATTTCTCATTTCATGTTCATTAATAAGAGTTTACATAAAAGGAAAAAATTGTCAGCAAGAATGAGGAAAATTGTCATCAAAAACTACATTGTGACCACTTTATTCCCCTCTTAATATTTTAGGTTCCTTATATTTAAAAATAAGCTGTACAAGGCCTGGAGCCAAAGCCACTGTCTCTGTCTTTGCCTGTTCAAGTACTTTTAGTCCAGTATAATCTTTACAGTTGACTTCTCATGTGATTTAAACTGAAAGAAGCCAATGATGCAGAAGAGATTTCACACATTTTCCTTTGATATACTATCCTGATCTCTATTTGTGCAACAAGAAAAGGGCAAGTAGGCTTTTAAAGTCCCAAGGTAGAGTTCATGCCTAATTGAGGGTTAACAGCAAAAGGGATTTCTGCAACACAAGTGTCCTTCAGATAGAGTCAGAGGAGGAATGGGAGCGAGATGAAAGGGTTTTGGGCAGCTAGATAAGGCCACATCCTCCAGCTCTCTTTAACCCTCAGCCAGCTGATGATAAACAGAGAGATGAGCAGTGGACCATTAGAGATGAACCTTAGATATTCTGGTCAAGCTGCTGAAATATCAGTGAGTGAGAATCGCAGATGCAAAGATGATGATTTATAGGATGTGGTCAGCTGTTGAAATAATCACTTCCTGATTTATTCATTTTTGAGGAAACCTGACATAAGAACTTTACCTTAATCACTTCATTTATACTTTTTTATCCGCTCTGAAAGTGAAAATCCTGCACATAACATCTATCTATCTATCTATCTATCTATCTATCTGTCTGTCTATCCTCATGTTGTTTACTGTAAAAGGCATAAGACTTCTGTTTATCTTCAGAACACAAATAAAGATGATTTAATATTCTCTCATCATTTTTGTCCATTCATTGAAAGTTCATTAAAACACTTGCATATATTAAGAAGTACAAAAAGACATTGCAATTTGCATTTTACTCGTTATTCATTTGGTTTATTGTCTAATAGTGTTTCTCAGTTCAAAGAGTCATGTACTGCTAACACTCAAGCTCCTACCACCGGCTCAGTTTACTGTTGATTTGCACACTGCTGCCACTGGTTAAATCGGATTTTAAGGTTAGACTCATGGTTAGGGTTAAGTTTTAAGGAAAAAGGTCGTGACACACCAAGTTGAAGGTCGGCCAGAGGCCAAAGTCGACCAAACACCTTGGCACTAGTTGGACCCTGTCAGCGGTTTTTCGAGAAACCACTCTGATTAGCTGTTCAGCTTAGCAAACCAGTGGATGAGAAGAAAAATGCAAATGACGAAAGCAAGCAAATGACAAAGTCATGAGGGCACACATACAATGCTCTTCTAACTTTACATCTTACCCGAATATTCCAATACACAAATATTGGCCTCTAATGAAGAAAGTGAAGACCAATTGATCAACATGATTCATATTCAAAATGATAGGCAAGCGCTACTTTGTTTACAGTTTGTATATCAACAATGTTCTCTGTATCGCTGATATAGACAGTTATTTCAACTCACACCGACATGCAATTTGGCCATTGGTGGTAGTCTTTGTGTGTTCAAGCACAGCTTTTTAGCCTAGACGCAGACAACGCAAGGTGACAACACAGTCGGTTTTCGTCGCCGCTAGTTCTTTGATGTCAGTTTGTGTAACAGGCTTAAGGTTTCATTCCTAGCAACCTGTCATTGCCTTCGAATTTTTAAGGCATACTGTAGCAAATGGTTAGGTTATTAGACTTGGCTTTAAGACTTTGTTTGTTTAACAAGTATGTTGATCCAGGGCCAACAGAAGATTTTGATCCAGAAACACATCCTACTTGACAAAGTCAGAGTCTCTGTACATATGATCACTATACTCTTTATTGCGGTGTTCCTAGATTGGGCACAGTATTATTTTTCCTTTCCCTTATATGGAACTCATCACTGTGAACCCTTTAATGCTGTTCCTTTATATATTGAACTGCAGTAGAGGAAATGCTTGTTAGACAGCATAATAATGAGTTATTTATTCATCAGTGTTCTCCTGCTTGCTCACTTTTTTTTTAGATGAATACACAGAAAAACATTTCTTAAAAACACAAAAACACATCCCAGGCGGCTAAGACGGGGGCTACTCTCCTCTGTCTGTGACGGGTGTTCGGCCTAATTTATAGGCCTGTTTATTCTCTTCAGCCCACTAATGCGCCCTTGTCATGCACACTGAAGCTGAAGCTGGATTTTCTTTGGAAGTGTTACGCAGCACAGGCAATAAATGGCCCAGTAGAGAGAATTGTCAAATCCCCTTCCAGACTGAAATACTTGTGTAGCTTGGCGTCCCTGTACACTGTCACTAAATTAGGCTTCTGTTGCCAAATAGGGAATTATGTTGATTATACATTGACTTTCATGTTTACATTCTCTGAACTATTTCTGCTCCTTATTACTTGCACATTTCCATGTCAGTTTTCTGCTGTGGGGATATCCCTTACCAGGCAAACTTGAGCTTGAGGGTGTTGTTTGTGCCAGCCATGCTGGTCAACCAGCTTTACCAGAAACAAACCGGCATAAACCTGGAAATTCACATTGGTCTAAGCTGGTCTCTTCATTAAGGTGAACCCATCATCCATCTCCATTTAAAGTACATGATTAAAGGTCTCTCATTTTCCCCTTATTCTGAGTCCTGTGTCTCTTGTCATGGACAGTTCAGGTATTAGACCACACAGAGACCCTTTCACCAAATCAGACTTTGTGCTGCTGTTCAGCATGTAAAGCTTTAAAGCCTGAAGCTCTTTAAAAGTATCTGATGGCTGACAGTCATTATGAGCTTCACATATCTCACTGATTGGACTTCCAATGGTGAAGCAAATATGCATGTATCCATGCTGAATCATTCAGAAGCGTTTTTAAAGAGACAGGCCAATTCATTAAAAAAACAATGAAATTTAAGTCAACAAATCTTGCTTTCAGCTAAAACTCTCAATCTCTCTCACACTTCTTCACAAACCTGGCATGGTGGCAATACACACAAAAACCAATGAAGTGTGTGCAGTTTCTTACACAGCGAGAGGCACGATACCACAAAATCAAAGAGAATCCATTATAATCAGTGATACTGTCTACACTGGATGTGGTGCGATGATACACTGACAGTAAACTAATGCCATGTTCATTTTGAGACATACTCCTACACTTGTGCTACTCCCGACAACAGCACAAATGGATTTGGAACTTTCACTTTAATGCATTCAGCATAAATTGCCTTTACCTGTTGTGGTCAAAAGTCACGCTCGGTGTAAACATGGTGTAACCTTGACATTTAAAAAATTAAATATTGATATTGTGTTACACACTACACACATGATAATATCGTAAATAATCCAATGCTAGTAACTGGTTGACACTCCAACACAGTAGGTGGCAGTATTGCACGCTGGTTGCCACCTGTCATAAAACAGGAAAAAGAAGACAGTGTGTAGTTACTAAATGCAGTGTAAAATAATGATAAGATGAACGCGAGATTCTCTACTTGCAACTGATGAAAGTTAGTTCACCAGTTTGCTGAAGGCAAGAATTATTTGTGAATGGCAGTGAAGCGACGCAACTTTAAGTATCAAGTTCATACCTCTAGTTACTTGTTAAGGCTGTTTTGTGATAACACAAGTTCCCTGTTGAAAAAGTTCCTTTGTGTGCTGGGAAAATATTAAGTCACAGTGATATTCATATATAGGCATGCCCTTGTGCTGACCTTTTGGCTAAATAGTTTTTACTTGTAAATATACGCCCTCTATTACAAGTCTGAACTAGTTTTTCTCACCAATTGAGCTGTTAAAGCTTTTTTCAAAGGAGCCAGCCAAGCACTGAGATGAAAGAGGAGATTCTCTTAAGACATTTTTGTGAGACTGGTAAAGAAGCATTGTCAGTGTTCACATGTGTTTTCAAAGAGTGAGCAACCACACGTTTCTGGACAAAAGGCAGAGACACATACTCTTTCTTCTTTTGAAGGGCTGTTCGATTTTTTTCTTTTCCCACAGAAACCTCAACAGGTGCTGGCATCAAACATCCCCACGTTACATGATGAAATGGCTGTGTTTGCCATGAAACTGATATTAAGGTCTGTTGCGTGCCTGGAGAAATGCATTTGGACTTTTCTGTGATAATCCACAGCGTTATCCGATGCAGCCAGTTTAAGAGAGCTGTGTGAGAATGATGTGCTGTCAGAAATCGAGAGCCTTGAGCATCTCGAAGTCTGCTGACCTGCTTGGCCTTCAGGTCACTTTATCTCCTCTGTCTGAATTATGTTGCTCATCAGTATGAGAACTGCTCTCCTCCTTCCCTTTGAATTTGTCATCAGTGTTTGAACTGAAGGGGGGCCGGTGGCTCCTGGACCCCCCCGTAAGAATTAATGGACCACCCATAAGAGCCAAAAACTTAAACGTTGGATTTTTTTAAATTAAAAAATATAAAAGTGAACTGTAATTCAGAAATTAAAAACATTCTCATCACATAAGAGGTTTATTTAAATGTTATATACATATATATTTGCAGCTAACAGGGAATATACACATATATATTCCCAGCTAACAGGGAACATTCTCACAACTTAACTAATGTTTTTTAAAAGTTCAATAAATGTTAGTACAAAACGCTCTTAAAGTAACATTCTTATAACTTTATTAATATTAATAGTTGATTCTCAGACCAACATTCTTGAAACGTCCTTATATGATGTTATTTGTACTTGATGAACATTCTCATAATGTTGAAGAAAAAAAAAAAGTTCTTAGAACAACGTTCTCAAAATGTTCATATGGTGTTATTTATACTTGAATGTTCTAAGAAATATTTTTTTGTTCATTTTTAAATAGCATTCTGATCCCGACAGGAAAACTGGACATTTTAACATTCTTAGAATATTAAAAATAACATATTTTGGGTGAAAATAAAGTCTGGAGAATGTTTAAATAGTATTATAATCATGAGAAGAAAACTGAACATTTTAACATTGTTAGAAAATTGAAAATAAAGGTTCAAATACCATTATATTTTGGGTAAAATAATGTTAGAATAATGTTGTAAGAAACATTTTTGTAACATTTAAATAATGTTATAATCACAAGAAGAAAACTAGACATTTCAACGTTTTAGAAACTTTCAGAACAATGTAACCACAATGTTGTTTTATAACCTACATTTGTTACCTGGGTTGATACTATGGATACTCATCTTCACATTAAAGAGAAAAGTAAGACTTGGGACCCCCAAGAGCTCTCGGACAAAATTCAAACACTGTTTGTCATCAAAGCAGGAGAGCTGTTAGCATGAGGATTTCAGAAAAAAATCCTCCTGTTTAATGTGAGTGTGTTGTGCTGACGCAGCAGACAGAAAACTGCTCTCAGGAGACACTGAATCAGATGACAGTGATGACACTACTAGACAGACAGTAACTCCCAGACTCACATATGAAAAGAAGGGAGGAGGAGATTACCGTAACCCTTCCATTAAAGGTCTTGTTAACCTAGGGCAGTATGGTAATTCACCGCCCGACTGTAAATGTCTGTGTAAGCACTGTTTGGTTGTGCTTACTGAGATATTGCATTTTTGCTTTGAGTGCAGGGGAGGGATGGTGATTGAGGGGAAGGGAGGACAGGTGGCTCTGTATCATCTTTGATTTGAAGAATAGTGGAATGCATCGCTGAACAAGAGAAGAATTCTCTGTATGTTTATTGCATAAAATGTGCTGTCATGTCTCATGAGGAAGGTAGTTTTCAGACCCCGCTAAAACAATCAGTAATAAGACTGTCTTGATCAAACTGGGCTGGGCCGGTAAACCGCCTTGGGCCAGAAAATCAACAGATACCATATTACAAAAAACAGCCTGACATCTTTAAGCAGGTATCATTTGTTTTCTCAAGCTTTGCTGAAAAACAGCTAAAGCTGGCCTTTGGTTTTACCTATGGTTTCTTGCTGGTCATTTATGTTCATTAGATGGTATAAAAACTTGATCATCTTGGACCTGGGATTCTTGAAACTTTAAGAATAAAATTGTACTATTTTTGATACATTTTTACTTAAGAATAAATCGTATTGTCTAACCTAAGAATAAAGTTGCTTTTTTGTATTCCCAAGAATCTCTTCTAAGATTGTTCTAAATAAAAAACCTAAGAAGAATTTGAATTGAGTCCATACAATGTGACTTTATGTTGTGAATATTTTTTTCTACTACAAGGGCAAAAACAAAAAAAAAGTCTCCACAACATAGCAAAATCACTTACCCATCTTTTCTTTGAGGGGTGGGCCAAAGAAGCCAGTAGGTGTGCATTATGCAAATGAGTAACATGGTCATTCATGGAAATAATGGAAGGACTACAAAGGAGGCATTTAAGGCAAGGGTTTTCCAATGGAGAGATGAATTCCCTTTGGTGTGGATTTTGTGCTTTGAAGTGTTTTCAATTGAGATTTGCAGCAGGGTCTTCAGTTCAGCAAGACTTGCCATACAATCATAAAATACCAAAGCCTGCCATTTGGTACTTAAGAAAAAAAAAAAAAAGGATGTTCTTTAGAAAATATTTTGAGAACTTCTTGAAAGGGTTCTATTATGCTTTTTCACTTTTTCAACTTTAGTTAATGTGCAATGTTGCTGTTTGAGCATAATACATATCTGCAATGTTACAAAACTCAAAGTCCAATCTAAAAGGAGATATTCAACAAACCACTCATTCGGACTAGAACGCGCTTCTTTCAGATATTGTGAAGTCACAATATTACTTATTTAAATAAATTTCTGCCCACAGAATATGCAAAAAAGGGGACAAGACCTGGCTGAGCTGTGTGAGATAAAATGAAGAAAAAGACCTGATTTAGTAGCATGGTGTCGCCATGATGCTTTTTTTTTTTGGCCTTTCTAAGGCAGACAAACTTATTTTTAACACTGTTCCTGAACATTATAGCCCCAACGGAGGACAGTAGTATGGCAAAATTGATGCCATAGTAAATATTTACAGCTGAGTAGATGAAACTCGTAGTTATGGGAAGGAGGGCTAGAGGGGTTTCATCGAAACAAAAACTAAATAGTGCATTTGAGACGCTGCAATAATGTAAAATATGTGAAAAATAATGCGTTTTTAGAACAATCAAGCATGACAAACCCATTCTAGTACACCCCAAAAACCAAATCAAGACTTCATAAAAGGTTATAATAGGATCCCTCTAAGAATTTTTCAAGAATTGCACCTATTAACATCCTTAAAAACTTCGTAGAATTTATTTTAAGAAACCTATTATGATTTTTTTTTTGTAAAATTGGCTTCTGTTGCATTATTATGCTGTTACATTATGAATATATATCCAGTGGCATAAAATGGTCTTTAAAATTACAATAATATCGCTTATCGCATTTATTTCTGTGGCAAGATATCGCACAACAAAAAGATATCGTGACAGGCCTACTGGTTTCAGCCTGGAAGTCCATCTTGGTCAAGTTGGTTAGGGCTGGTGGACCACAGCACACATCTACCATGTTCCAAAAACCATGTTCATCACCTGCCATGACCTGATCTTTCCACACAGGAAGCACATATTCTCTAACCTTGACACTCATACATGCAGATTCAGTTTCAACACTTGTTGGCAGGATGTAAGGGTAGAGAATGGGGAAAACCCAGTGCAGGTTAGGTCATCCGTGGAGCCTGAAGTAGAACAGTTGGGGTTTGATGGTGGGTGGAGGGTACTGGGCATGGAGAGATGATGTCACTGACCACATGGCACAAAAGGATGTTTTGACAATATTTAGGTTAATTGTGCCAAACGAGCTGGCAATGAAGAATGACCTCGGAGCAAAGGCAACATGGCAAATTATGGTGCAGCATCGCAAAGACACTAATAAAACTGAAACATGAGGACCAGTGGTACTCTACATTCACAGTCAGTCCTTATTAAGAGGAGAAGAGACAGTATGCTTTCTTTCCTTAAATATCTGCTAAAGAGGCTGACATCAGGATTACTATAGTGATCAGTTGAGTAGATGCAGGGCACTGAAGTCATCAATATCACCTAGACACACTGTTGCATTAACAATATCTAATTTAAAACTGGCTCATTTTCTCCCCCTTTTCTCTCTCACACATGTGCATACACACAAAACATGACTTGATTAGAGTGCTGAATTGCAAACATGTCCATCACTGTGATCAGATGCTTTCTTAAAGGGATAGTTCATCCAAAAATGAAAATTTGCTGTTCAGTTACTCAGTCTTGAGCCATCCAAGATGTAGTAAACAGTAAAGATTATTAGGTAAAACCATGGGCCTTGGTAAAATGCAAGTCAACAGCCAGTCACATTGAGAGTCAAAAAAAGCATATACAGGCAACACAAAATTAATACATCACCCAAATCTGAAAATTTGCTGTTAATTTACTTACAATCAGGCCATCCAAGATGTAGGCGACTTTTTTCTTCAACAGAATAGTAAAGAAGATTTTTAGCTGAACCAATGCCCTGGTGATTCATAAAATGCAAATCAGAGGCTATCGGCACTTTGAGAGTCAAAAAAAGCATATACAGGCAACACAAAATTAATACCCCTGACTCCTGATGATATATACTGAGGTCCAGTGAAGCAAAACAATTGGTCTGTGCAAGAAACTGAACATTATTTGCAACATTATTACCTATAATTCATGACAAATCATTCTTTTGATCTGGTTTGTTTTAGTGGACTGGATGAAAGTTCACCAAAACTGCTATTTTCTCACTGCTGTTATTTTTGTTGTGTGTTTATTTTGTTATTGAGAAGAAACGTGCAGCATATCCATCTAAAAGTCACTGTCAGCAGTGTGGGTGGTGTTGGGATTTTTGCCGCCGCTCTATTTCAAACTTTTTTTTTTAATTACACTATATTATAGTGAAATACTATAGTAGCCTACTATATAGTCACAGAAGTCAAGCTTAGAACAAGACAAAGTACAAGTAATTGGAACAATTCAAGTAACTGAAACAATTCAAAATACATTCTCTGAGAACAAGACATGCACCTGACCCATGAAAACAAAATTAGATTTTGGAAAATGTCCCTAACCGCACATATGACCATTTTAAAAAGTACAAGCCCTGCAATGTCCCACCTCAACTTCCTGTTTCAGAAGAAAATACATCAACAAAGGAAGTAAAACTATGTTCACCATTCTTTAAAACCCTGTGCAGTTCTGCTTTTCATATATTTGACAGTTTTAAAGATATTTTACTGGATGCATGAAGATACGGAAAAGAAAACGATGTCACTTCTTGTTATTTGTATTACGGTTGACGGCAAAGAAAATAAATATTTACTGAAATATGAAGGCTAACATACACAGAAAATAAATATTTGTCTTTTGGAAATTTTTTCATAATTCAGAAATTATGAAAGGAGTATGACAAATCAGGCCACATAGGTGTTTCATTTGGCAGTAAATCTACATTCCTGTTTGGAGAGGTCTAACATGCTCAACATTCCTCGCCCATCCCTATATCAGCCAACATCCTCAGTGTGGGGTGTGCTTCCTGCAATTATACTCATCACCATCAGAAAACGTCCTCACAATACACAAAGCCTCTCATATTCAACTCACAGCCCTCCAATCATGTCAGATGGCAGCATTTGAAATGAGAAACGACAGTGTAGGCGTTCTAAACATTTCTTTGATTGCAATGCAAACAAACGTACGATTCTGTGGTCATGCCATCAGTCCTATTGTCACAAAGCAAGGCCAGACACAACAGATAAGTGCAAAACAGGATGGTTTATTGACTTGGTAAGTGGAAGACTGGAATGGGTGAGTTAAAGGCGAACTCAGGTGATTGTGATCGGGTAATTATCCTGGATGGTGACTGAAGTGACTGTGATGACTCCCTGACACCTATACAAATGAGCCCTGCCATTATGGCTGAACTATGGGCTTAATGTCTGCCGTGATAATTCAGCAGATAAGGCTGTTCTGCAGAATGCCAGCTTGGAGGTTCATCTAGGGGTCAGCAGGTCCCCTCACAGGGAGCCAGGTTTGGGTAGATGGACTGAATGTGTTTCAGGAAAAGTTCGATTGGAGTGGGGAGAACATTGAATATGGTATTGGTTCTCGCACCCTTGTTAAAAAATGACCCAAACTGATAATAATAAATAAAATTAAATAAAATACATTATAATATAAATAAATAAATAGTAGAATAACTACAGTAAAATAAACAGAATAAAAACATACTTAAATTACTTATTGATGAATATATTATAACATATATTGCCATTATATTTTAAATAATATATATGCTAATATTTTAATAATTTTTAGCTCTATGTATTTATTTCCTCATATATTTTGAGCCTTATATACATATTGAATATACGTACATATATATTACACAAATATTTATGTTGACAAATATCTTTATAGAAACAATTTGCATTTACCAAAAATGTATTTTAATATTGTAAATGTATTTTCCTGCCCATTGAAATATATTTCATATAATGTATTGTGCCATGTGAAGGTTTAAATGCAATATATTTTCAATTTGAAAAATATATATCATTAAAGTGTAACACAATTTGTAACATCATTTGCATGTACAGTATTAGAAATATATTTTGGCCAGGTTTTTTATTTTTAGCAATATGGGTTATTTTTGATGTGAGCGGCCATATCAGTGGATATCAGAAAGGATAATTAGTTTGCGTTTATGCATCGTTCGTTGCTTTAATTTTCGCTTACATTTCACTGCAACAGAAAGCAGTCTGCAGAGAAAGATGGAGTGCACAACTGAGAGAGAAACACTGGAGTGCAGATGGATGAATTGGATTGAAATACAAAGTGAGAATCTTTTCCTTTTTTTGAATCAAAGGTGCCGGAACGCCCTGCCTGTCTTCAGGGAACTGTAATGAAGTATTAAAACTAAAGTTACACTATTGACCCTGTCACTGTTTTGTGACCTCATGTTTCACAGAGTAATTTTTCCCTGCTGGTCAGTAAGACTCAGCTTGACAGTGACAGACTGAGGAAAGTTTCAGGCTTTAATTAAATTTCCATGCTACAGTGACACCAGATGGCCTTAGTTTTACAGTTACAGAGTGTTTTCCAGGCAAGTTTACAATGACATCAAAAGTCCAGCTCCATGTTACACAGCTCACTCTGTCAGCGGCTGTGTAAATGCTGGCAGTTATGTTGACCACCCTGTCTTCTCTTTGGCTATGTAATATGGGCAAAAGTTGTATGTATGACTCTCTTTCTTCTGTAGAACACAAATGCAGGTATTTTGAAGAATGTTCATGCTGTTGTTTTTGAAGTTTTGAACAAAAGGGTGAATCTGTTTTACTTTATTGGTTATTTCTGCTAACTCTCTGGTGTCTCACTGTGATGTGTGTGTATTTGTAGTGTGGCTTGATTGGTGACAGCAGGTGCGGGGGATCAGAACTCAGGTGACTGTGATCGGGTAATTATCCTGGATGGTGACTGAAGTGACTGTGATGACTCCCTGACACCTATACAAATGAGCCCTGCCATTATGGCTGAACTATGGGCTTAATGTCTGCCGTGATAATTCAGCAGATAAGGCTGTTCTGCAGAATGCCAGCTTGGAGGTTCATCTAGGGGTCAGCAGGTCCCCTCACAGGGAGCCAGGTTTGGGTAGATGGACTGAATGTGTTTCAGGAAAAGTTCGATTGGAGTGGGGAGAACATTGAATATGGTATTGGTTCTCGCACCCTTGTTAAAAAATGACCCAAACTGATAATAATAAATAAAATTAAATAAAATACATTATAATATAAATAAATAAATAGTAGAATAACTACAGTAAAATAAACAGAATAAAAACATACTTAAATTACTTATTGATGAATATATTATAACATATATTGCCATTATATTTTAAATAATATATATGCTAATATTTTAATAATTTTTAGCTCTATGTATTTATTTCCTCATATATTTTGAGCCTTATATACATATTGAATATACGTACATATATATTACACAAATATTTATGTTGACAAATATCTTTATAGAAACAATTTGCATTTACCAAAAATGTATTTTAATATTGTAAATGTATTTTCCTGCCCATTGAAATATATTTCATATAATGTATTGTGCCATGTGAAGGTTTAAATGCAATATATTTTCAATTTGAAAAATATATATCATTAAAGTGTAACACAATTTGTAACATCATTTGCATGTACAGTATTAGAAATATATTTTGGCCAGGTTTTTTATTTTTAGCAATATGGGTTATTTTTGATGTGAGCGGCCATATCAGTGGATATCAGAAAGGATAATTAGTTTGCGTTTATGCATCGTTCGTTGCTTTAATTTTCGCTTACATTTCACTGCAACAGAAAGCAGTCTGCAGAGAAAGATGGAGTGCACAACTGAGAGAGAAACACTGGAGTGCAGATGGATGAATTGGATTGAAATACAAAGTGAGAATCTTTTCCTTTTTTCCTTTTTTTGAATCAAAGGTGCCGGAACGCCCTGCCTGTCTTCAGGGAACTGTAATGAAGTATTAAAACTAAAGTTACACTATTGACCCTGTCACAGTTTTGTGACCTCATGTTTCACAGAGTAATTTTTCCCTGCTGGTCAGTAAGACTCAGCTTGACAGTGACAGACTGAGGAAAGTTTCAGGCTTTAATTAAATTTCCATGCTACAGTGACACCAGATGGCCTTAGTTTTACAGTTACAGAGTGTTTTCCAGGCAAGTTTACAATGAAATCAAAAGTCCAGCTCCATGTTACACAGCTCACTCTGTCAGCGGCTGTGTAAATGCTGGCAGTTATGTTGACCACCCTGTCTTCTCTTTGGCTATGTAATATGGGCAAAAGTTGTATGTATGACTCTCTTTCTTCTGTAGAACACAAATGCAGGTATTTTGAAGAATGTTCATGCTGTTGTTTTTGAAGTTTTGAACAAAAGGGTGAATCTGTTTTACTTTATTGGTTATTTCTGCTAACTCTCTGGTGTCTCATCCAGTGTTTGACTTGTGTGCTATGTATCTGATGTGTGCATGTGTTTAGGAATGAACAGTATGTAGGAGTTCCAGATAGAAGGACAGGAAAATGAATGGACTTCATTGCAGCCTGAGTCTCAGCTGGCTGCGGGGGTCCCCAGGATAGAATACAACAGACTCTCTTGTCTTTCTGACAAAACTCCAATGGCGAGGAATCAGCCTGATCGACTGAAGGGAACAGATATAAAGCAGAGGACAGTCTTACACACAGCTGGTGACTGATGAATGTGATCATTACTGAACTGAGGCTACTGTAGACATGGAGAGAGTTGTATCTCTTTCATAGTCATCTGATTTAGTCACATGTCTCTCTGTGTTTCTTGAGATATAGCTAGCATGGTGGATTGGCATCGCCAAGCAGTGAGGACTAAGAAAGTTTAAATTTATTCATATACATTCATCATTAAATACTGTACATGTATGCTCTTAGCGAACACATTTTAACAAAGTGACACAATATAGTGCTCAATCATGTACCTGGCAAATACGAGTGTAACAGTTCGTAGTCACGGGAAGAAGGAGGCGGGAACCGGCAAATGTTCAAAGAAAACTTTAATAATAAAATAAACACAAAATAGCACGACAGCCCCTCGCGGACGACTGTCGTGGACGACTGTCGCGCACAAACAGAACCAAAACACAAAATAAACTCCAGGCCTGGTCCTCTCTCGTCCATCACTGTCGTCACTCCTCCTTTTATGCTTCCGGAGCTCCTCCGTGGGACTCGAGACCGGTGAGTGGCGCAGGTGTCGTGCATTAGCATTTACTCCACCGGCCTCGCTCCGTTCCCACGGCTCTCGGCCCCGCCCCACTCGTCACAACGAGGAAGTGTGGCTTAGAATACACAGTGTTTTAGTGCGGTAAGTGGCTTTTAGATAATATTTCACAAAATTCACTTACAAAGTTATATAGAATAACAAACAGGCTGCTTTGCAAAACAAGGATGCATCCTTAGTGAAAATGTGAAAATCACTGTTAACATTAACAATAGAAATTTGGTGACAAATCAATTATTTTTTAGAGTTAATGTTAAAGATGAAGTGTGCTGTTATTTCAGTG
Organism: Sinocyclocheilus rhinocerous; assembly: GCF_001515625.1. Taxonomy (NCBI): domain Eukaryota; kingdom Metazoa; phylum Chordata; class Actinopteri; order Cypriniformes; family Cyprinidae; genus Sinocyclocheilus; species Sinocyclocheilus rhinocerous. The sequence continues at coordinate 480,587 of NW_015664312.1, read as the reverse complement.
TTAAAATACTTTACCCTGGCTTAATTTGCAGAGCCATTTTTTTTTTTTAATCCTGACCAGCCCTGCATTTGGGGAGGGACTATCTGTTTTACTGACCAATAGAAAATTGGGGAGTGCTCAGGAAATGTGAAAACAAAAATGTTTCAGGTTTAGTGCTGTCTAGTCAGAAACTTTAATTTTCCTGTAATGATGCTTGTGTGTATGTATCTTATCGCAGACTAAACTGAATTTTACATATCAGCCAGAACTCTTTTCATTGAATAGGTTATGTGCTGTTTAATAAAGTGCCTGTTGTTCAAAAAATAAAGTTAAGCCAGTATTATTTAAATACCAATAAAGGTGGGGTATATATTTTTTAATCAGTGTCATTTTGGCAAACATGACACAATATAACATTAATATTACACGAACAGTGTGTTTACTATTATAAAAACAGATTTGTGAACTTTAGTGGTGTCAGAATAAACATGAAACGTCGAACACATCTAATATTATTGCAATTCGATCTGGTGACATTAGTGACAAAAATTACAGATTTAAGGTTTAATATATTTTATATTAATATTAAATTATTTTAATATATATTTATGCATAATATATTTTCAATCATAATCTTCATGGTGTGAAGGTTATTGTAATAAAAGGAAAATAGACACTACTGTCCAGTGCATGAAAATGTAATGTTTATTTGTTTAGCTTAGAAATGTCGAGAAAACCTTTTCTAGAGTCTGTCTTATTCTAAGATAATCTAACAACACATCAGTAGTTCCTGATTAGTTATAATGAAAGGGTCATAGGTCATGCACGTCCACCACCTTTTTCTTGGGCAACAGAACATTATCAAATTGCGACGTGCTTTTCAATGACCACGCTGACCTGTTACGCTAAAGTGTGATGGTTATTTCAAATTATCTTTAGACTGGAAGGACCCTGAAACTCAATGAATAGATAAATGATGGTGTGTTCTGCATTTGTGCACACAGGCTTCGAGGGGGTCAGGGTTGGGTGGGTTTTCCTGGGCTAACCTTGGCTTGCTGACATCAGTGGTTACTAGGGTAATTTGGTTTAAGTGTGTGAAGCACCCAGAACAATGGACTTCCTGTGCCTGTTCGAATGGTCACTCATCTCATGCCCTCAAGGAAGGGGGGAGAGGAAAGGGGATTACAATCGACAGATTCACATTTCCTTGCGGAAGACTTGTGGATGACATCACTTCTGGCGTAGCAGACCGGGTGTGAGGAGGTAATGTGCCTGAGAGAAAGTTAGGGTCTGGATAGAAGGTGTGCTTTTCTGTTATGTAAAATGCTTGTTTTACTTTATTTTAATATTTATTTTAATTATTGTTTACTTTATTTTTGAGCATTCTTTTCTGTTTACGCACACACACACAATGTTTTTAAAATTATGTGTATAGCATAGCCCAGATAAATGATGAGAATTTTTAAATTCATATTTAACCCTATAAAGCCTACTGTATCATATTTGTTTTGCTTGATTTGAGCCTCTGAAGAAAACTCCTACACTGTAAGCGATAAAAGCCTGATGTGTCAAATATGATGCTCAAAATAAATAAATAAATAAATAAACACAATAATAATAGTTTGTGCAAAAGTTAAATAAACTCTTCCATTAAAAGAAATATATTATTATTTTATTATGACTATTATTTAATTTGTTTACAGGGTTAAATCTCAGTTGTTAGTACTTTATATTGGAAAATGTGAGCAGAAAATAAAGGCATTTTAACTTTGAACTGTTACTTCTGGCCAAAATATGAGACCATAGTCCATGTCCATCCTCTGTTGTCTTCTCACATCAAAATCCACTGTTTATGAACGGTTTTGGAATGTCTTTGCTTGTAAACGGTGGTGTACATCAACCATGAGAATCCCTCTTTCATAAAGCTGCCATCTACTTTCTTTCTCAAAAGGATGTTGTAAACTATAAAGAATGAGTTGAGAAGAACACGTAGTTTTTAATGTGAGTGTTATTGACCTTCGGCCTGCCGGCAGTAACAGCTTGCGTGTGAACAGTGTGCGGTGATGGAGCAATAACACAGATTTCATGCTTTACCTATGAGGTCAGGACCATTGTAATAGATCTTAATGCCTTCATTCAGGCCTGCTGTGTCCCTCTCTCTGATCCTGCCTTCAAAAAGGTCAGTCCTCCCTGCAGGGCCGGATTTACGCATATAGGCATTCTAGGCACGTGCCTATGCTTGCTCGTTCAGGGGGGGCCCAAACACAATAAAGAGATATATAATATTTTTGTTATACTATGGGACATCTACAACAGTATACTAAAAGAACCAAAACCCCAGAAGACATTGAGCAAATAAATATAACAAATAATAGGGTAAAAATGACAAACTATTTCCATGACTTCCACCTTTTTTATGTACAGAAAACACGCTTTCCTTCTCCCGTTCTCTCTCACAGACGCACACACAGTACAGACACGCACTCGCGCACACACACGGAGATGCGGACAGAAACTTTTTGTCAGCGCTGCCCCGCGAATTTATCAATAAAATAGTTTTGCAGCTGAAAAGCTACATGCCATTTCTCAGTTGCGAGGTTCTTGAAGCAGTTCAGCTTAAAGATTCACTATTAGTAGACGCTGCTGCTGGGAAATAGCGAGATTAAGTGCGTGTGAATACCTGCGTCTGTGCGTTTCTCAGCAGTATGAGAGGCCGTTCAAGACATTATTCAAACTTTACTCGCGCACACACTATCAAACTCTCTCTCATACACTACAATAAGGTCTTTCACACACTATCAAAGCATTCACACGCACTATCAAACTCTCTCTCATTCACTACTATACCGTCTCTCACACACTATCAAAGCTTTCACACGCACTATCAAACTCTCTCGCGCACACACTATCAAACTCTCTCGCGCACACACTATCAAACTCTCTCAGATTCCATCAAAAATATCTTAATTTGTGTTCCGAAACGACATGAGGGTGAGTAATTAATGACAGAATTTTTATTTTTGGGTGAACTATCCCTTTAAGCTTAAGGCAACTTTTTCAGTCTTTATTTAAAAAACGTTCCTTTCCCTAAAAGTTTGAGTTAGAATAGCTTACATGGACATGAGAATAAACAATAAGGCTGTGAAAGCGACTAGTGAGTAGATGAGTTCATCATAATGCCATTTAAAGTCCTCGACTACTAGTCCCATTTAGCCACTTGTTAAAAACAACCTTTTTCAAGACAACTAAAAGCTTTAAAAAATCACTTAAATCACAAGGGGGTGTTATTGATGTATTTTATGTCATAAAATAAAACATGAAAATATATTAAGCCTGTGTTCACCATGCAACTTGTTTCAGGCTTTAACCAAAAATCCATACAAAAAAACAAAACAAAAAAACATTGACTTCAGGACAGTGGAATTGGAAATGCTAAATGCTAATTCTTTTTTTTCCCTGCAAAAATATATCATGCCTGCAGCACTAAACAACTGTGAAAAAATCAGTACGGAAAATTATTTCAAATTAACACAGTATATTGAACCCTAATTTATGGACGGTTTTAAACTGTTACTTTTATATAAAAATGTTAAATGAAACAGTAGGCAATAGGCATTATTCAGCATTGAAAGATTCAGCCATTAAAAAATGTTTTGGAAATAAAAAACATTATTATTTTTTTAATCCACTTTTATATAAAAAAAATGTCAACATTTGGAAATCAGAGTAAAAAAAAAATGCAACTATAATGTTATGTATTATTGATAATGGAAGGTCGAGTATGTGCATTGCATTGTGGGATAAAATACCCAGTGCATTGTAGCAAATAATAAGTCTTTCAGATATTTTATGCATATAGAAAATATGCATAATATGCACAGTATACATACCATGTGCAGCAACTGGAGTAAGAATAGTATGGTAGTATGCTATTCTGCATATAGCCAAACTCACAACTCACACCTGCTGACAACAATATGGAGTTCAGAATGAATTCATCTAATTTAGAAATTCCTTTTGGCAGGCAGCAAACTGTAGCATGCTGTCGCTTTGCCACATGGCGATAAATTGCCGCCCTTGCCACCCGTCCCTTCTACCCCTTCAGTGTTTTCTTCATCTCCTCTATATGTCCCTATTTATGAGGCCTTGTTTTTTCTTGCCCATAGTGGAGTGAGCCTCCCCATCTGCTTTCGCAAATGAAATAAGGACTCTAATGTGATTGAGTGAGCCGTTCTCTCTCTCTCTCTCTCTCTTTCTCTCTCACTATCTCTCTCTCTCTTTGTGTCCTGGTGGAAGAGGGGGCATCCATAGACTGCCTTAGCTAATTTAATAAAAAAAAACATCAGGCTAATGGAGCCATGTGGTCTGAGTACCTTCCCCTCCCCCTTTTCTCCACCTCACTCTACTAGTTCCAGTGCATTGTGGGAATTCATTCACATTTATCAGCCTTTACTCTCTACTAACTTATCAAACATGCCAGAACAGAGAGAGTAAGCTGAGAATAAGCACACAGAATGGCAGAGTTTCATAAGCATAGTACCATACTACTCTGTTTAGTATACTATGCAGTATACTGTGCATAGTATGTGAATTATCAGTATGCTACCCACATTTCAGAATGATCGTATTTATGAGATGGGCATGCATGAATACCATCACAATATTGTAATTACAATACCTGGAGAAAGCTATCCGTTAGCATTCCCATTCATCTCAATGGCAGTTGCTTGGCTGGTGCATGCAAATCTATACATATGCTGCCCACTGCTTCATGGATATTTAGTGGACATTAATTTCCAGACAACATTTTTTAAGCCTGAGCTGCAACTACCACACTACCAAAAGCTTTCCAGTCAAACATTCACTCTTAAAAATAAAGGTTATTCATTGCTATCTGGTTCTATGAAGAACCTTAGATAACAGAGGAATAGTTAACCCATAAATAAAATTTTCTGAAAATGTACTTATCCTCAGGCCATCCAAGATGTAAATGGGTTAGTTTATACATCAAAACAGATTTGCCGAAATTTAGTGTTACATCACTTGCTCACTAATGGATCCTCTGAAGTGAATGGGTGCCGTCAGAATCAGAGTCCAAACAGCTGATAAAAACATTACAATAATCTAGTAATCCACACCACTCCAGTCCATTAATTAACAGTGCACTGTCAATTAACAGAATTGCATTAGAATGCTAGTATTAGTATTCCAAAAACAAAATAATATAAGGGAAAAACTGTGTAACGGGAGCTTTTGGAGTCAATTTATCGAACGAAATTTAAAGAAAACAAACTCATGAAAGTCTCATGAGAAAGCATAGCTATTTCACATTTGGTGTAGAATTTGTATGATTTGATTCATACACAAATCTTCTCTACTTCTGTACTTTCACAATCACATGGTAAAAAGATGTGGTGAAATTTGAGCAACTGCAAAGATGTGAATTGATGACATCTCCTTGAACAGCTTTATGCTGTTGTTTCAGGTTTCAGTTTTCCTCTTTAGCATCAGAGTCTCTCAACTTACAAGAATGTTTATCTTATTTTGGTTTCCTTCCTTGGTCTACACTTTGTACCTAACAATTTCTGCAGTTCTTGCATAACATTTTGCTATCTTTACTGTATCTAGGCTATTATGACAAGTATGTGTGGTAAATGATCCTAATCGATTACTGACTGAACCATTATGAGATAAGAATAAATGCAGTGGAGTCAGTGCAAATGTCCTAAATGTTATTGCTGTAAAGCTTGTAATGACGAGCAGGAAGGGGTAGTGAAGTGCTCTGATCTACTAGTCAGCTTAGCCAGTAGGTGAGATCTTGTGCTTTTTCTATGTGGATAAAGGGTAGAAGGTTCATTCTGTCCTTTAAGGAGGTCATGTCCTACATTTTATATCATTTTATTGTTTCCCTGAAGTCCACTTGTAATAAGTCATGATTTCATGCACAAAGAACAGTCATAATTTAGTTTTATATGAACACTATACCCAATCTGAACCTAAGATTTAAAGGGCTAGTTCAACCAAGAATGAAAATACTGTCATCATTTACTTGATTTTTTACTTTTTCAAAATAAAACAAAACAAAATAACTCAAACTAAATAAACTAAAACTAAAAACTAAAACTTAATAAAAGCAAAAAAAAAAAAAAAAAAAAACACCACATCCAAAACACCAGTTTGGATTCACCAGTTATGAATAAAGTTATTCACCAGTTATGAATAAAACACATCTACATCTAGGAATGAGTATAAATTTTTTATTTTATAAATGCTGAATACAGTTTCATTTGTGATATTAATTATCAAGAAAAAGGACTGCGAAGGCATTGTCTAATGATATGTCTTACATCAGATAAGCACGTAAAAAAAAAAAAAACTTAAAAAAAAAAAAAAAAAAAAAAAAAAAAGACAAAAGACAAAATTATTCAAATGTATCTAAAATTAAAATGAAAACACAAAAATGAATCAAATTAAAAAAAATTAATCTAATTCAAAATATTAACAAAAACTGAAATAGCAATGATACTAAAATAACACTGCTTCAGAACACAAATGAAAATATATTATTTTTCCTCACATCATTTTTTTTTTTCACTGAAAGTCCATGCAACCAAACTTTTTCAAGCTTAAAAAAGAAGATAAAGGCATTGTAAAAGTAATCCATATGAATCTAGTAGTCTAATCGAAGTCTTCTGAAAAGACATGTTCGCTTTATAAGATGATGACAGCTTAATTTATGCTTTTAATCACATATAAACATTGATCAATGCACATTGAGCTCAATCATACTTGTTTGATGTGAAAAAAAATTTCCCTATACTGTGAGTGGATGAACTATGAATAATTCACTCTTATTTGATGATGCTTCATGAGGATTATATTTCAAAAGGGTTTTTAGGGCATTTTCAGTGTATTTCAAGTAAGTGCCAAAACTACTCTCAGTGGGACACAGCACCACTAACATGTACAGTTTCATTGAAACCACAATCAAAATGACCTTCCGCTGTCCCTGACATTTTGGAGTGACCAAATCATACTCAGATTTTACACACAGCTTGAAATAATTTCTTGTTGGTCTCATGGAATTAAACCCACTGTTTAAGATTATGTGGAAAGAGCTGAGTGATGTAGGATAGGATTCCGGCCTTCAAGATATTGAAACCCTTGAATCTATAAACGGACACAAACGAACATTGAATCTCTACATTCCACCGGGAAAACTAAAGGTTCTTCTCCCCAGCCATCTGCAGTCATAAAACTACGTACAGGGTCAGCTCAGGGTCTCAGCAGTTCCTGTCTCTCTCTGCTTATCTTTACAAGAAACAACAAGAACTGACCCTACCCCATCTGGATTCATTTAAGCAACAGGACGTCAGTAGGTTTCGTGACTGGCTTCAGCATAAATAAACCATCTAATGGACCACGGAACAAAGAACCTGGTATCTAGACAGAATTCCAGTGACAGACACTCCCGGACCTCAGGACCGTTAACACATAAATTGCTAAATCTGATAAACAGAAAGTGGCAGATTAAGAACTCTCTCTGTCCAGGAGAAACTTGGCAGACTCTCATGCTCTGACACGAGGATGATCTCCGGACACCTCCCCTTTTCCCCCTTTGCATTCCAACGAAAAGGGACACAAGCTTGCACACAAGATTTCTGAGACAAACTGGAAATCATGGAAAGTATGGGACCATAGAGTCACAAATAATATGTTGTATGTCGTACATATATATGCTTGATGTGTTCATTTAATCGGTGCAACTTTAATCAGTGTTTACTACCCTTTTTAGGAAATGAGGTTATTAATATATGTGTGAGATAGGGGAAGTTTAGTATCGAACGGAAACTCGTGATGATTGCAGAATAGTGAAGTAAGTGAAAAGCTGTTATTTCAAACAATATGTGTTGAACGACACTATATAGGAGTATTAACAAAACCTGCAAATCTTAATTTCTCCACATAATAAATGGGGGCTGTTGTTAATGTATGCACGCTCCGCCTGCGCAAGAAGGCGATTGGAAGGTCGCGTCGTGGGACGGACTTATGCAGCGGAACAAAAACCCAATGCAGGACAGATTTGCTTGCTCTCGCCTGTCGCCGTGTTATAGCACCTGTCGCCGTGTTAGAGCACCCCACGTGTGCTCACGCGCTTACCATCAAAGCGACCAGCCATCTAAACTCAACACTTCAGTGATACTTCGTTGAAATCTTCAAAGAACTTAAAGTCTTGCAAACTAAGACTTTCAGCAGAACTGCTCAAGCCTCTGCTTCATCAAAGACCAACCAATCCAACGAGGGGTTTTCCAAAGGACGTCATTCCGACGTCACCTCAGCGACCAATCAGTAACGGGGTTCCCTCAAAGACATCCCGGAAGCCCGCATCAGCCACGGAATCACCTCAGCTGTCAACCAGCAGAACGCAAGTAAACGAACAACTCTCTAATCTGCTGAACTGGTGAATTTAGATTCGTTGCTCTGTGAATTCTTAAGGTGAATTCGCATCCCTCGTGAAAACGAGGTAGAACTATGAAACTCAGTCAACTCGCAGTCTAGGAAACTGTACATGTGTGTGTGTGTGTTTTTGTGTGTTTTAGTTTAGTTTTATGTAATCTAGGATAGCCAATAAAATTCACGCTTCAATTATAAATAATCAATTGTCTGGTGTCATATAATTTCAAGGTTAAAACTTTGCCAAGATCAACGTTACCTCTCTCTTAAGAGCTGACAAATTATCATAATTGTGTTAACCCATGGCCAGGGAGAACATAAAATACATATTCAATTGGTAATATACACTGACATTAACTTCTCGCTGGCCGAGTAGCTGATAGAGTGTAAACCATTTAAATTCAGAATCAGTTTTGATCAGGTGGACCTCGAATTCTCAGATCGAGTTCTTTCAAAACCTGAGCTAGAAATAAACCTGAATGAATTAATAATAATTAATTCCCTACAGTTAAAATTAAGTAATCAAAGTCATTACAGTGAGCAATGCTTTACAAAGATTATATGCAGCTAAATGAGGGGAACACGAATCAACATGGAGAAAGTGGATGCCGGCCACACAGAGGTGACAGACAGACAGCCTCCCCTGCTGCTGGTTACCAGAGCAACATCCAACTGTATCGCCACCCTGCAGTCCATTTCCATTGCCTTTTTGTGCCTGAGAGTCTTAAGAGCCTCTTCATTGGTCATTATGGCACAGATATGTTTGGAAGGATGTGAGTGACCCTGGTAACAATCTGTCCTGGTTACAGCAAACTTGCTGCCAGGATTTGAGCAAACTAAGCAGCACACATACAGTTACTTAGCATATCATATGCTATGCCCATGAAATGTCCTAGATTCTGTCTAGGACATATCATACAAAGATTTTTATTGTTTTTATATGCCCTTGCTAAAAAGAAGTACACTTTAGCATAGCTTTAAAGGGTTAGTTCACCCAAAAATGAAAATTCTGTCATTAATTACTCACCCTCATGCTGTTCCAAACCCGTAAGACCTTCGTTCTTCTTCGGAATACAAATTAAGATATTTTTGATGGAATCTGCGAGATGTCTGACCCTGCATAGACAGCAATACAACTGAAATGTTCCCAAGTCCAGAAACGTAGCAAGGAGATCTGTAAAATAATCCATGTGACGTCAGGGACTCAACCATAATTTTACGAAGCTACGAGAATACTTTTTGTGCGCAAAAGAAAAAAAAAACGACTTTATTCAACAATTCGTCTCCTCCGCATCACCCTGTAGCGCCATTTTGGAGAATATCCGCTGGACGTAAACAGCGTATGCTGTTCTGTGTCAGCTGCGTCACACGGATACGCTGTTTTCGTTCAGATCAAATCACAACAACGTAGGAAACAGATCCGGCGTGACGCAGCTGACACAGAACAGCATATGCTGTTTACGTCCAGCTGATACTCTCCAAAATGGCGCTACAGGGTGACGCGGAGGAGACGAATTGTTGAATAGTCGTTTTTTTTTCTTTTGCGCGCAAAAAGTATTCTCGTAGCTTCTTAAAATTAAGGTTGAACCCCTGACGTCACATGGATTATTTTACCGATCTCCTTACTACGTTTTTGGACTTGGGAACATTTCAGTTGTATTGCTGTCTATGCAGGGTCAGACAGCTCTCAGATTCCATCAAAAATATCTTAATTTGTGTTCCGAAGAAGAACGAAGGAATTACGGGTTTGAAACGACATGAGGGTGAGTAATTAATGACAGAATTTTCATTTTTGGGTGAACGATCCCTTTAAAAAGAATATACTTATTAGGGAAATAATGAATGTGAATGGTGAAAGTGTGAACGGAATGTAATGTTTTCAGATGCATAATAGCATTTTAATTGCAATGTCTTATAGTTTGAATTATATTAGATTCAATTCAATTCAATTCAAGTGTGCTTTGCTGGCATGACAAAAACTATACATTTGTATTGTTACAATTATAAAAAGTATACATTTTATTGTTACATTGATTCAATAAGCTGAACTTTAGAGTGCTTTTTTGACTTACATAAGCAGGACATAAGTACATCCTTGTATGCAATTTCATTATTTTATTGTCTTTGAAATAAGGTTAAAGTGTAGTGCTGAATGTGTTGACAAGCTTTTACAGTATATTGAACTAAATATACTTTAATTATAATTTAAACTTGTATGTCGTATATTTAAATATATTTGCAATTACAATTTAAATATATTAACTTTAAATGTAATATTGGATAACACACTACAGTTAAAATTATAATTAAGTGCTTTACATGTGCTTTAGTATTTTAGTTAACACATCAAAATAAGTGTACTTCTTTAAAGCATTACAAAAGATTATTAAAACAATGATTTAAAATGTACTTTAAACTTCAATTAAGTGGCCTTTTATTTAATTATTTTATTCTATTATCTGCATGTAGTTTTTTAAATATATCTTATACGATTTGAAGTACACTATAAGTGCACATTCAATACAATTAAGTACACTTTTTTTTAACAAGGGCAAAGCTATTATATTGTAATATGTAATTACTATAGGCTAAAAAGGGGTAAAAATAAGAATTGTTTTTCCAAATGAGGATGTCCTTGAATTTTGTGCAAATTATAGCTAAATATAGGCCTAACACAAAGACACATCCACACCTCCCTATCCTCCCTGGCTTATTGTTGTTAATAGAGGTAACTAGTAAACAGTCTGAGAGATGCCACAATAGCAACTGTCAGAGCCTCGCGCGGATCACATTTTACAGCAATAAAAATACTCCATTGGAACTCAGATTGATGGAACATAAAGCTTATAACTCCCACACTGCCTGCCTCTCATGTGCAATGATGAGAGGATGGGAAAGGAAAAGTTATTCTAAAACTTTCCTGAGGTTAGGACATCATCCCAGAGCTTTTAGCTCCATGCCCATATACACACATAAGGGCTTTTCATATTGCACTTAACCCCAGGTTAACATCACTCTAAACCTCACTTTTAACCCTGGCTGAAGGTACGTTTCACACTTGTAATTTAGTGGTGGGGTAGCACCGCTTTTTAGCTGGGGTTAGATACTTGGCAATCGACAGTCATTTGTGTGCCTCACACTGTATTCACATGATCTGGACAGTCACAGAAACAATGCCTGTTATATAAACAGTTGTTTCAGCATTTTAAAATATGTCAAATAGTGATGGAAAACACTTGAACTGGAGGTGGAGAAGAGACTGCTTCTTAACCTTATAGTCCCCCGAAAACTCCATTCAGAAAAAACTTGATAGTAAAATATGCGATATACATGTAGTCTATAATACGGTGATATGCAATGCTGTTACGTAAACAGGTTGCATACTGTGTTCATCCAATCAGTGTCACGGACACTACAAATATGCAAATAAGAATGTTAACCCTGGTTATTTAAGAGCAGTGTAAAAATTGAATCAAGATCACCCAGGATTCTATACGACTCATGTTTGTAAGAAATTATAGTCTGCCTCGACCCAGCTTCAAATTGTGTATTAAACTATGCTCCTTTCTCTACAAAGAGCTTAATTATCATATAGATAGTTCTTTCCGATCTTAATCATATGTAAATAGTACCTCCGGAGCGATAATTTGTCACTTATAGCGTGAGAGCAGCAGCAGGCCGTCAAGAACCATCTGCTGACCAAAAGGGTACATGAAATAACTGCTATGGATTCTGTTTAATCTTATCACCTTAACATTTGGTTGTTCCCACTTGAGTCTACCGAAGATGTGGGAACGGAAGGCTATCACTTTCATTGTTATCCGCAATTTACATTTAAAACGAAACTTAATTTACATGTTGAGCGGGAAGATGAACATAATACAGTATAAAATGATGGAGCTTAGGATGTTCGGGGTTCAGTCTGACTCCGTTGAACCCAAGGTACTACATGTACTTTGTCACTACTATTCTGTAATAAAAGTTATTCTTCATCAAGATCTTCGACGTCTTCACTTTTTCTTACACGTTTAACTAACTGAAATGTGAAAAGCCCTATATAGCCTATATTTTTTTTCTATAGGATCTTTTCTATAGTTTCTATAGGCGATTATTGCAGGTGTAGAAATGCAACAATGGATCAGAAATTCACTGCATTGATTTGACCTTTTTTCAGTTGTTGACAACTGACAGTCATTTTGGTTTTGTACCAAAATGATCAAATTAATTTGCACTGTAAATTTTACATTTCATTATACATGATGACGACATAATCAGAATCATCACAGCAAATATTTACACCTCTAATATAAATAGTTACTTTTCTTAAAGGGGTCATGATGTTGCTAAAAAGAACATTATTTTGTGTATTTGGTGTAATGAAATGTGTTTATGCTGTTTAAGGTTAAAAAAACACATTATTTTCCACATACTGTACATTATTGTTTCTCCTCTATGCCCCGCCTTTCTGAAACGCGTTGATTTTTACAAAGCTCATCGTTCTGAAAAGCGAGGTATACACTCATTGGCCAGAGAACGGAAAAATTGAAATCGCATCATATGACCCCTTTAATAATCTTTTGTAGTGCTATAGAGAAGTTCGCTTATTTTGGTGTGTTGACTATAACATAATTTTAGTTTGCCATAAATGCTTGTTAGTACATTCAGCAGTACACTGACACATATTTCAAAGACAACAGAAGTAAATATGAAATTGCATATGTAGATGTTCTTAGGTTCCGCTTAAAGTGGTTTAAAATTTAGCTAATTGCATTCAATATAAATTTAAACTGATACATATTAATTTTATTTGTGCCCAAAACATTACATTCATTTCAAACTTGTTTAAAGTATGTTATTTCCGTAAGAAGTATGCTAAAGTATGATTCTTTTTTTAAAGTACTGGGAACCAATTCTGAAACAACACAAAACGTTTATACGTGCTGTGGGATGGGGCACAGGAAGACCTAAAGGTTACTTTTCCTGAGGCCTAGTGATGTGGAGACCCTGAGAGGGAGACAGCCTGCAGAAAAGGGGCCTTATGAAAAAATGGACACCACTCATATTTAGAGCCACATATGCATTTCAACCATAGTAAACCAGAGTGCAAACCACATGCAAAACATTTTGTGTGACTTGATTACCATGCTCTATATTTTACACCTTCAACAACTTACACCTTGTTGTATTGTACATAAGAATGGTCCCTCTTATGGTTGCTGCCATATTGGGATCACATGACCAACTGAATACCATTAATTTTATCCCGTTGCCAAACAGTTTTGGTTACCGAGTAAATAAATAGTGGCGGTCAAATATATCAATAAAAGAGGCCTACTCTTTTTATGCCATGGCGTCCCACAGCCAAAAGGCTTGCTTTTGTGTGATGCTGCATCCACATCAGGTATCAGTAAAAACACTGTTGCTTTAACCAGCAAGAATTACTTAGTGCACCTTTGGTGTCACTTGTAATACAGCAAACATTTCATTATTAGCCATTATTAGATAAAGTCTTTGGGTTGTGCTAGCTTGTTCTGGCTTGTGCACATCATTCAAAGCTGCGGCTGGCACTTGGCAGCCATCTCAAAGCCACTGGCATTCAGAGCGTCCAGAAACAGCAGAATTGTAAAGAGCACAGGCAGTGTCATATCTGAATGATTATGTATTAGAATCTATTAGAATCTCACTATTGCCAAACCCCTCCCCCGTCCACATCCTGCACCAATCACAGCCTGACTTCTGACTGATTGGTGTGATGCGTCACCAGCTGGAGGATGTTATATTTCTGTCTGACACTAAATAAATCTTCAGTACATCCCTTCTCTGGCTGTCCTTCAGAAGACCTTTACAGACGGAGCCGGTCTGGAATACTTACAAAGCCAAGCTCTGTGTTGTGGATGGGATTTCCCTTTTTCCTGATGTTATGAGTGTCTCTCTCAGTATTATGTGGTTTTACTGCTGCTCTACAGCAATATGAAGACAGACTGCAGTATATCATACACATTTTACATGCTGTTTACTCCTTTTATTAATCAGTTTCTTTGACTGCATCCCAAGTTGTACTAAAAATGTACTAAATGCACTAAAACTGTATTTAATAAAACAGCATGACAGTATTAAAAAGTATATTTTTAAAAACTGTACTTGCAGATAATATAATATCAATGAAATACTGCAAAAGGCCACTTAAGTACTTAAAGAGAGTACACGTTCATGTTTCATAACACTTAAGTACACTTTTAAAAAGTACACTTTGTAATAATGTCAAATTAAAAATTTTACTTTAAAGTACATTTCAATTAATTGTTTTAATAATTTTTGTCGTACGTTAAAGTATACTTTGATGTGTGGACTAACATACTAAAGCACACTTGACTATAATGTTAACTGTAGTGTGCTATTCAATATTACATTTAAATGTAAACATTTTTTAATTTACTAAATTGCAACTTCATCATGACAAATGTGTAATATTTAAATACATGACACAAGTTTAAGTAGAAATGACTTTAAGGTATTTTTAGTTTACATAAACGCTTTTCAGTACATTCAGTAGTACACTTTAAAGGCACAATATGTAATTTTTTGCCACTAGAAGGCGCGTATTCAAAACAAACAAAGAAACAAAGGTGTAGTTAGATGACGCCGTGACTGAGTGTGGAATCATGGGAGTTGTCGTCTTCATCCCCACAGCCGAAGCAATCCGATGGGACTCGGGCAGAAATCATGTTCATGGATGAGCGAATGTATTAAAGATTTATTAACGTCGTAGTATGAAGCAGGGTGAGGCTGAAAGCCGTCGAAGTGAAACGAGGCCGCTGAACGAGAGCGACACACGGCTCGAAAGCAGCGGAGCTTTTATTATGCTACAGTCGACCGCTTCCGCTCCTTCCGGAAAGCAGCGGAAGTAAGCAGTGCTGTTTTATCATAGATAATAGATACATTTGAACGTTCTGTTATAATGCTACTGTGTGCGGTCGTCACAAGTCTAATAAAATGCATGGCATATTAAAGCGTCTTTGGTGTTTCCATGTTTTCTACAAAACAAAACCGGAAATTGAGGGGTTATGACGTCATTGGCAGGCGACACAATGACACTATGGACACGGCCCGTGTCACTAGTTAAAATTGCTTATTTCTCTGGATTTAAACATTCTTCTAAACATTTGCGATAATGTAAGTACACAAGTCAGCAAAATATATAACACTGTTCTAGTGGTTTTTGGATATTTTAATAAAAAAACGTACATATTGTGTCTTTAACCATATTTCAAAGACAAGAGAAGTGATTATGAAATCACATTTAAAGATGTTCTTAAGCCCTATTAAAGTGTATTAAAAATCACTCTAAATTTCAGCTAATTGCATTTACTACAAATTTAAACTATAACAAATTTTAATTTAGTTCTCATTTAATTTCAATTAACATGCAATTAAGAGTCTGAAAACATTACATTCAGTTTGGACGTAAGTATATTAGGTATATATTAAGTAATAAGTACTCTTTTAAAAAGTATGCTCAAATGAGTACTCACAAGGGCTTTTCCATAGCAAGACATTGTGGGCAATATTAACATGCTTGAATGAAAACAGTATCATTCAGGAACTTGGACATCATTTTTGTATGTGACACAATTCTAATTTTACATATTATTTAGGACAGGTAGTACACAAAGTTTAAATATCTAAAACAAACTTTTTTTATTTTTTATTTTTTTTATTCTTTACACAAGTTAAAATACCTGCCAAATGAAGACAAAATAAACTTACACGATCAGCACATTTTACACAGCTCTTTCGAATTCTTGATTCTGAACAACAACCAATAGACAGTCTCTTTCTATTTCACAAAATAAAATCATTTAATGGCCCTTTATTTAAGTAGCTGTATAATAATCATAATGTACAGTACACTTTTTTTTGCAATAATAAACTATGTTGTATGTTATCTCTTAAATATATTCATACGGAATAATTAAGCTGCATCAAACTGCAAGTAACTTAAAGGTACAATAGGAGATCTTGGAAAATGCTAACTTTAGCCTGATAGCACTGAAAGCGAACGTCCCACCCTTCCTGCAATCGCCGTCCAAAGCCACGCCCCCTGAACGCATTTACACTCACAGA